>NW_011359123.1:129528-169046 GCF_000735185.1 Notothenia coriiceps | reverse complement strand
ACACACACACACACACACACACACACACACACACACACACATACCCTAATCTCAGGACTGGTGCTTTAGGTGAGGCTGAGGGACTAGTGGAAGCTATCCCATGCCAGGTGGCCATGAGGAGGTTAAAACTGGGAGAGGGTGGGGGGCACTGGGGGGGATGAGGATGGGACAGGGTGTTGCTAGGGAAGGCAGAGAGAGAGACAGAGGTAGAAAGAGTTGCGAGGAGAATTAAGTCTTTCGATATCTCAGCTTCCAGCATGTCTTATTCGTATAGAAATAAAACCGAAAATCCAAAATGACCGACCAAAAACAGAGACAGGGAAGATGTCTGGGTGGGGGGGTGCACAGCTAGCAGAACAGCAGGCACTGTGACGGTGACTGCAGGGTGATTGGGTGGTTGCTGCATGGTGACAGTGGCACATGCCCTGGTGCATGGGATTAGAGGGACAGTCAGTAATCTGCTGTTTAGGCTGTATGTAGGGCAAGAGTGGCTTAGCCCATCCACTCTTAGCAGGGGTGGAGCGCCGGTGCGAGAGGAAGTGGACTGGCGTTATATAGCTGCACTCTGCTCGCTCAAATCACCTTCTGTTTTCTCTGTGTAGCTATCTTCTCCCGCTATATAGCCTCCTACAACAGAAAAAGTTCTACGTGCCACTTTGGAATGAGTGAAAACGCAACTAATGTGCGAATGAGAAGTGGTGATGATTGATAGTTTGGAAAAACAACTAGAGAAAAATCAGAGAAACGTTATTTAAATACTTAAATGTTGGGTTGGGGGATGTAAATCAGTAGTATATTTGTCCTAGTACAAAACAAACTTAGAACTTACATTGCTATATTTTATTTAGTTGCTATTCTGCTAGTTTATGATATATACCTCATTGTTATAGGCTCAGGTTTTTATATATCATGGAGTAGTTTCACAGTGTGGCTTTGCGGCTTTTAACTCAGTAAGTTATCTGCATATGTCTTCCATCTTTGACTGCTGCTACTGTTTACTCGACTTCTATATACAATTTGGTCTGAAAGTGAATGCTCTCAATCAAATGCATCTGACATTTGATTAAGTTAGACACAATTGGTAATAAAGAAACCGTGTAATTTCCCCAACAAAGTAGGAAAAGCAGTTTTTTTGTATTGAATGAACAAACATTCAACAGTCTGAAGGGTCCAGTTAATAAAGAATATTTATGTAAAGCAGAGCTTTTTATATTCTTCTATTGAGAAAGAGATATTGAACTGTAATTCTATCCCTAACAATCCCTACAATACTTTATAAAGCCCTTAGTTGTAGGAGTGTTTCAGATTTACAACATAAGCACCCCTTACACTGCAAACATTGTACAATGAACCAAAACCACTGAACAAATTCTAATTATTTGAGCCACTGAAATAACAAATCCAAAACACACAAAGTAATATGTTACGTGACTCTCAAGAGGGACAACAAATTGGCAAATCTTTCAAAAGCAGAGGCAAATCCCACCCGAGTGTAGACTCAACGACCATCAAAGGAGAGGAATACAAAATGAAGTGGATAATGAAAAGTCCTTTACTGTTGAATTTTCTCAGTTAAAAGAACACAATTTACAATCATCTGTCATGACTAAGAGTATTTGTCAATGAGAGCAATATATAGGTTGTTCCCACAACATGGTATACGCTTCTGTGATTATAAAATGAGACGGACATTGAGGTTAGAGCTTAAAGGATTATTCGTTTAGTCGATCGACAGCATTATAATCTGCAACTATTTTGATAATGGCTTGGTCTAAATGCAAAAATGCGAAAAGAAAAAAGAATCAGTTTCAGCTTCTCTTAATGTGAATATTTGTTGTTGTGGACAGACATTCCCAATCGTTTATTGTGCTTTTTGTCTCATTTCCTTCATGACTTGAATTAAGATAATTGCTATTGATTCTATACTTCTCTTCAGTAACATTGATTGAAATGAAATATAATATGTTACATAGCAAGGTGACCTATCTAACATATGATGACCTAGGCAGAATGTGTCTATAGATCCCTGGAGAAGCATACTAAAAGACACAACAACCATCTTGGAAAGGTACCACCATGCTAACAGCCTTTCTCGTCATTCCAACAAACCCCCCATTTCCTCTCTCCATTTTCCAATAAGCAAAGTAATTTATGTCAAGTGAAGTCAAGCATGGGCCAGCATATGAATCAAAATGTGTCAAGTTGGCTTTTCCAACTCAGGTCTATGAATTGATACGGCTTAGTTTTAAATATGAATCCCCAGAGAGAGCCACGTTGCTTTTAACTGACTTTAGCTTCAACAGAGCAATCAAACCCTTTGTTTTTTCACACCAACCCACAATCCCACCTGCTTCTGCGAGACGATGGAGAGCCCTTTGAATACAACGAGGCGGCATGATTTATTATTCTAATTAGGCGAAGTGAGACTTTAGCAAAGCCACAATTACACTAACTCGCCAAAACAGTTTTCTGGTTGGCTGGCTGCTGTTTTGTTCAGATGTTAATCAGAGGCAGCTATTGAGTCAGGGTGCAAACTGCTTGTGTGAGTCACACTATTGCTTGGTAATATCTCCCACAAACAAACAAACACTAGAGTCCTGTATTGAATTACAAACAAGCATTTAGGTTTATTGAATAAAATTTCATTTAGCTGTCTTTAAAACCAACATAGACATAGAGCTTTGCAACCACCTCTCCTTCACACAAAGGGCTTAACATGCCACGATGCATGGTTAAAAGCTACTGCAGTGTTTAATTCCAGGTCATTTATAATCTCTTTGATTCTCACTCACATCTGCACATCTCTTGCTCTCACTCACTGACAATCAAACAGCTGCAAGCTGGCATCCTCACTAAATCCTCCCGTACAACACACAAACCACACACACGAGCATGCAATCAACCCGCCACATGCACACACATACAAGCGCCCATTAGTGATCCTGCAGACAATGGTGCATACAGGTTCATATACCCACATCACACACACACACACACACACACACACACACACACACACACACACACACACCTTTCTACTCGACTGCTACCACATTCATGGAAAAACCTGGTTTTATTCAGTACAGATTTTCTTCTGAATTAAAAGTCTGCCATCGTAACATCCGGCAGACTCTGGAAAAATACTGAATTAATTGATCCTTTGCTAAAGGAACGTATACATACATTCACAGTCGCACGCAGGGAAGAAATTAACACACACCGTATGTACGTGTGTTTCACATCCATCCTTCGCTGCTCACCACCTTCTTGTCCCCTCCTCCCCTTTCCTCTTCCTACATCCCCACACACCCTAAAACGCCCCAATCATCCTGCATCAACAGGCATGTGAACCCAGTGTTCAGTTCATCTCTTCCTCTTCCTCTCTCTCTTTCTCCCTCACACTCTTCCTCTCCCTCTGCTTGCTCTATTTTCATCTGTGAGCTTCCACTCTCCTAGCTTTCGGGTAATTACCTGGCATTTGCATTGCAAAGTCCCCTGTGCCGCCCTCAGCTCCTCTGCAGGTGATTGAGCTTCATTTCCCCGGCAGATAAGAGCGAGAGAAAGAAGGAAGAGAGAGGAAGAGAGGGGGAAAGGAAGTATTGCAGCAGGGTATGATGTTATTCTGGCTTGCAGGATATAGGAACAATGCCCTGGATTCTTTGTTACTGTTAAATTGGCTGGTTCAGAGCATGCACACGAAGTTCTCACATGTAAATAATCGTCCTCAATACTATCACATTACTGCTCTGGCTCAATCTATAACAGAATGTAAAGCACATCCATTCTTTTGATGACTGAGACACATCCAGTATTCAGTGATGTTGTCCATATGATTGATACAAGTTGTTTAAAGACTTTTGACTGCATATTGCAACTTTCTGCATTTTTGAACTACAGCAAAAATGAAAAAGCATGTTGTGTTGGGATTTTTTACCTCAATGTGTTTGGTGTACGCTATTTTAATATACAATCAACTGGCTGGGTTGCTTAAAGGCATATATATTACACATTTAAATGTATTACTTTTCCATTGGTCTACTAAGCACTGACTGACTGATGATCTCTTGTATAGAGCAAGAAAATATAGTCTCCAAACATAAAACATCTCACGTTTAGACAGTTTCACCCCACATGACCACATGGCTGTATATCATGGCACAATATTATTTTAGGTTGCAAAAAAATAAAAATAAAAGAATCTTAGTAATGTGGAGGTTTTGTATTGTAGCCTACATCGAATGGAAGCCTTTAAATGCCTATAATGCAATGTAATGTAATGTAACATCGTCACCAGAATGTTTTAGGATGTGCTTAATGACAATTGAATTCAATCATATAATTAAATCTTTCTATTGGAGTCACAGTGAGACCAACATGGTCTGTTTTTTCTGATGTGTCTCATTTGCCATCACGGATGCACTTGCCAGCACCAGTAGCAGGTTGACAGTGAAACCTGTTATTGTAGTCACAACTCTTTTTATTGATATATGTCATTTATTTAGTCTCTCTTTGAAACTCTCAAACCAGAAAGTGTTGAATTTATTTTGTTTGATGATATGTATTTTGTTGCTGTTCAGTTTAAATGTAGTGTTTTAAAAATGATCAGCGATGTATCTTGTTTGACTGGAGTTTGGCGATCTGAGGAAGAACATATTAATTTTAGTTGTCATGTTTCCATTGGCGTTCAGAACAGTAGCTGATAAAAACCAGTGACTTCTGTAGTCATTTGTTGTGGGAATGGATGTCTATTTTAATCTTTGTGAGTGTGGGTGTTAGTGGGTTTGGTTTTTTTGCGTGGGAAAGGGGCTCTAGTTTCACTTAGACTGAACATGCTATAGCCTATGCACTTTACACGTTTGTGTAACACATGCAGGCCTGCAGGACTCAAGCCACTTTGCAAGCTATTAGTGGACTCTTGAAGCTGTTATTCTTCAGGATAAACCCCACACACGCATTCCCTGATGTAAAATAAACCACAAAGGGATACCCAGCATCCATACATCCATACTCCAAACTGACTTTACCAGAAGCACCTCCCACCAAATGAGAGCTGATAATTGACGCGAGCTCATTTGCATGCGGAACGGTGTGGATATTTATTTAAATTTAATTTCGTTCCCGCACACGGTGCACTGTGGGCTTTTGTGCCAAAGTCATATTAACCCCTTGATTAGTTAATATGCAGTGCACGACGTTGCCCACGCACGATGAATATTCATATCGGTGCGTTTTTTCTCCGCCGTCTCCCCTCCCCCTGTCTATCCCCTCCCCGCCGTAAAACGCAACTACCTGATATGGCGTTATCCCGGAAGAGACTGACATTTTCTCAGTTCTTCTCACAAACACAAACCGTTTGGTTTCTTTTGCTTTCTGTGTCGCTCGCTGCCACTGACTCAATGGCAGATAAGACTCAGCTGCCGAGCAGAGACCGCTGTCTGAAAGGAAGAGAGGAGAAAATGGTCGTAGCAGGTAAATAACACTCGGTGACAACAAGCTGTAACAACATGATGGAGGTGATCCCCAAGCTGAAGCATAATAAATAGTCCACGTGCTTAAAATATGCGTGTCATACGCTACGCAGGGGGGTGAGCTCAACAAAGTTCACGTAGTAAAGATAACAGAAAAAATAAAGGTTTTTGAATAAACTAAAAGTTTGCGGATATGCAGACATAAAGCCAATGTGTACACCCACATACTCCTGTTTGTATGACAGGACATAATGTTCAGCCGGCTTTCTCTGTACTGTACTGTATGTATGTATGTATGTATGTATGTATGTATGTATGTATGTATGTATGTATGTATGTATGTATGTATGTATGTATGTATGTATGTATGTAACAAACAAACAAACAAACAAACAAACAAACAAACAAACAAACAAACAATCAAACAAATCAGGGCTCGACATTAAGGACTGCCCGATGGCCCGGGGCCATCTAGTATTTAGCTCGGGCAATGAAGCCTCACCTGCTGGTGGCCCGATCGGGCAATCTTATTATGCCAGTATCGTGCAGCTCGCGGATCCAGTAATGAGTGACCCGACAGTAAAACTAAACATATCTATAACTAGTTACGGTAGTTTGAGAGGTAATTAAAATAGCTACGTGTGATATTCTAACCTGAAGTGTGTGTTTTGTCCGCTCACCGCTGCATGTGATCATGCAGCGCTGCGTGTCGACTCGTCAGCAGCAGCTGATCTCTCTCTCCCGTCAGATTAGACTTCACTTGCGTTTATGTCCATATCGATCAGATCCAGCTAGTTCTAGCTAATGATATGACTACCTGCTTATTAAAAGACACCTAAACAATAAGTGTCGCTATGCAACTGGGTGAACACAAAGTATAGCGCAGCATTATGCATTTGTTTACATGCCCACCGGAACCCCGAGGCATTACCAACAGATCAACGCACAATCAACCCATACAGGACATCTCTTTCTCCACATTAAGTGTTAGACATTAGAATTGACTATTCTTGTCTGTCACATAAGTTTTGTCTGTCACATAAGTGGCGCAACTGATGTGGTATTGTGCTAAAGGGAAATTATTGTGACCGAAGAGATTTAGATTTGCCGGCTAACTGGAACTCTGACGTCGCCATTTTGTATGCTTCGCGGATGCGCTCGGCTCCTCTCGACTGCTGCTCGGGTCTGCTCGGTCAGCTTCCGGATGAGGAAGCATTCATTCGACCAACTTACAGTAGATAACATTACAAACATTTTTAACAGGGGCCATAATAGTTTAAATAATGTTTGTTTTGGCAGTTACAACTGAATGTAATGTGTTCTACTTTTTTACTTCTGGGAAGGCATTTGCCTTCATCAGATGGAAAGTGTCTTGACCAACAACTTAAGTATTTCTTATAGCTATGCAGGGTATGCAAGCGAGCAAACACAAACAAGAACAAACAAACAAGTGAAATGAAGAATAAAATTGAAATTGTACAATATCATATTGTGCTGGTTCATCTTATAATTCAGTCGAGAGAATGCACCAGACAGCATCTAAGAGCTGCAAAAATCTAAATGTTCTAGGGGGAGGCCCCCCAAACCCTTCGTGGCATTTCGTCCGCACGCATTTTTCAGGGCAATCTCTATTGGGCTCAGGGCCATCTGTAAATTAGCTTAGATGGCCCACAGGGCCATCTCCCAAAATCCTTAATGTCATGCACTGNGATTTAGATTTGCCAGCTAACAGGAACTCTGACGTCGCCATTTTGTGTGCTTCGCGGATGCGCTCGGCTCCTCTCGGCTCCTCTCGACTTCTGCTCGGGTCTGCTCGGTCAGCTTCCGGATGAGGAGGCATTCGTTCGACCCAGCGCGCTGGTTGGACCAACTTACAGTAGATAACATTACAAACATTTTTAACAGGGGCCATAATAGTGTAAATAATTTTTGTTTTGGCAGTTACAACTGAATGTAATGTGTTCTACTTTTTTACTTCTGGGAAGGCATTTGCCTTCATCAGATGGAAAGTGTCTTGACCAACAACTTAAGTATTTCTTATAGCTATGCAGGGCATGCAAGCGAGCAAACACAAACAAGAACAAACAAACAAGTGAAATGAAGAATACAATTGAAATTTTACAATATAATATTGTGGTGGTTCATCTTATAATTCAGTCTAGAGAATGTACCAGACAGCATCTACAGTAAGACCTTCAAAAATCTTTTCTTTCTAGGGGAGGCCCCCCAAACCCTTCGTGCCATTTCGTCCGCGCGAATTTTTCAGGGCAATCTCTATTGTGCTCAGGGCCATCTGTAAATTAGCTTAGATGGCCCACAGGGCCATCTCCCAAAAATCCTTAATGTCATGCACTGTAATGTATGTATGTATGTATGTATGTATGTATGTATGTATGTATGTATGTATGTATGTATGTATGTATGTATGTATGTATGTATGTATGTATGCATACATGCATGTGTGTAGTGCTTAGGGCAATCTCTATTGGGCTCAGGGCCATCTGTAAATTAGCTTAGATGGCCCACAGGGCCATCTCCCAAAAATCCTTAATGTCATGCACTGTAATGTATGTATGTATGTATGTATGTATGTATGTATGTATGCATACATGCATGTGTGTAGTGTTTTATTCTATTTTGAATATCGATTCAATGTTTGCATTGAATGAAGGAGATTTTTGAAGAAACTAAAAGTATGCTGATATGCAGACATAAAGCCAACAGTAGTCTGCACCCACATACTCCTGTTACACATAACAGGACATAATGTTCATCCGGCTTTCTCTGTACTGTACTGTACTGTATGCACGCATACATGCATGTGTGTAGTGCTTTATTCTATTTTAAATATCGATTCAATGTTTGCATTGAATGAAGGAGACAATTGACATTTTCTTGTGCAACCCCTGCAGGAAAAAACAAAAAACAAATTCCTTGAACATTGATTGCAGCTAATGTAGATACCCAAGCACACCTTCATCCATACATGATTGCCAGTTGGTTATGGATAATTTCGGATATACTTGCCATTCAATGTCTGAGATCTGGACTTTGGGCAGTACATTCTATTTTGTTGTTTAATTTTTCGTGAGTTTTGCTCAACGCTCTTCTTCTAAGTTGTGGATTGCCTACCCTCGCCTTCATGCTTAGACGCTGAGTTTTGAGGGATGGCCTTGTCTAGGCAGGGACAAGGTGGTGTATGTTGCAGCTTCCACTTCTTTTAAAATATTTTTTTAAAGTTGATGTTATTCAGAATTTGGATGAGAAGTGCATATACTGTTGTGATTTCTGGCACAATACTCCCTAACAAACAGTGATTTTCTCCCTTTGAGTTATGGTGATGGACAATTAAACTAGCATGCTTTTTAGCCTGTTTGGTATTTGGATAAGGACAACTTTGAGTCAACAACTATAAATGTATTTTGCATCATATGAATGGTGGTATTTTGCTGCAAATATGTGGTGATTTAAATCAAGATAATTACACCTCTTTATGAATCAAGTTCCCAGCACTGTCAGAGACACACTGGTGCTCACAGGAAATATGATATTACTATTTCGATGTTGTCTAAAGTGAAGATTTTATTTATATTTAGTTGGTTTCAGGGCTGTGAACATTTACGCCCTCTTTTGTGTCCTATTTATACTGTTATCTATCCTTGCAATGCAGCACCAAGTAAGGTGTGCTTTTATCCCTTAATTCAGGTTTTCATAGTCATATTTTGGGACTGTAGGGCTCGTAGGAGTAAGCGAAAAAAAGACGAAACATGGTGCGATTACAGCCTACCTTTAGTCTTTACATACTCGGATTGAGGCCTTCGCAAAGTGCATCGTGGGAGCTGTGTGTGAGGGCATAGGAGGAAGTGGTGCCGCAGTGTCCAGGGGCCCATCTGGGCATTATGCGCATGAAGGCTCCGCCCCGTCGTAAGTTCCTGCTCCGTCTGTCGAAGCAGCTCGGAGACACCGCATGGCAGAAATCTGTTCCTCCCCTTTCACCGTGGGGGGCAGCTTAGGTGGGGACAGGGTTGTTCTTGTGTGTGTGTTAGAGTAAGCATGAGTAATTTGGGGATTGCAAGGACTGTCACCACATATGCCCTGTGCTGTCCCAGCCTTGTGTGTGAGTGTACACATTTGTCCTCTCTACAATGAAGATCACTTATTTAGAAAGTTTCTTCTACCCCTCCAGCCTTTTAAAAGAAGCTCCTTGTTCCATGTTTAGACGTCCCGGTGTCCTGCCGTCCCTCCCTCGCTCCACTCAGTATAATGTACTCTGTGACCTTGGCGAGAATGATCCAGTGGCAGATTGCTACATGGTAGGGGCACAGTAGCTATTATTTTGACTCAGTGCAGGATAGACTGCCAATATTTCTTCCAAACAGGATGGGGGAGGTCAGCTGACCAAAATCAATCTCTTTTACATGCTTCACTATAACTCTTCAAAGCAGGTTCATGGCGAAGATATATTTCTGGCATTATTGCTCTGTTGTTTTCCCATCTCTGCTGTCTCCAGATGCCCTTGCTTTTTTGACTTCATAGGGGAAGGAAACATATGATAGAAATGTGGAAAGAATTCAAATTAAATATATAAATGGTAAATAACTAAATTAGATATATTTGCTCATGTACTCTGGCTCACAGAACGTCCTTGCCCCACATGAAACGCATCCACGTGGGTCAGTTAGGTGCATTTTAGTCTTTATAAAGTGTATCCTGCATCTTGCCCAATGCATGTTGGGATTGACTCAAAGAGTGTAAAATGTAATTACATTTTTATGATTTTCCTTTACTAAGTATTTAAAAACTAGCCTCATTTATGCTGACCGATTGGCCATCATTGGTCATCTCCAGTTTTCCTTGTCAGACTGGTGTTTGAGTAAAAAAAAAAAGTAAAGCCCCAACAGGATGTGCCTCCATCTTGCTGGAAGGGGATAATGGAGCCAGTGCTATAGTAGGTACTCTTCTCCATAGCAACTGTTTCTGTTGCTAGGTTACAGTATGTATGGAATGCATGGATGACGGCTTCAAAGTTGTACTCTTCAGAGTCTAGACAGATTCCCGACATGATCATAGGAAGGTTTCAATGTTTGAGTGTCTCATTACCAAGTTGTGTGGATTCCTTTGAGGCCACAGTGGCATCTTTTCTTTGACTTACCTCGTACTGATATTGAAAATCGACCACTTCCCTCCAGCCTTTCCTCTTTCCTCCCCTCCCCTTCCCTTCCTTTGCCCCACTCTTTCTCGCCCCTACCCATCCTCCCATTCAGCAGAGGGTAGTTGGCACCAGTATAAAGCTTCAGCCTCCTCCGACGACTCGTGCCTGACTCTCTGCCAACCTGTGAGAAGCTAGAAAGCGGAATAGCGAGAGGGAGGGAAGCGGAAGAGAGTGAGAGGGAAAAGGAGAGAATGGATTTTTGGAAGGAAATAAACAGAGCAGCCTGGAGATCGACCTTTCCGTCACCAGTTGTGGCATCCAGGGATAGCACCTCTCCCGTGTCTCTGTATGAGGGGGCAACAGCGCTTGGACTTCAGTTTTACGGGTGAGAAACACAGGACCATGGGTATAATCTAAGGGTAACAAAGACCACATATCATCCGAAACAAGTCAAACTAGACGCTATTCTAGTTATTACAAGCTATTAAGCAACAGATAGATTGTTGTGCCCTTGACAGCGGCAGGGTCCGATGTTTTGGTTCTGGTCCAGCCGCCTACAACCGCCATGCTAAAAAAACAAAAGGTGGCCAACGTACTCCGCTTCAGTCCCGCTGTACTTTAAAGCCTGCATGTGCTTTCCCGATATCCTTGAAAAACAAAGGTGCACAAAAGAAATTACGCCCATTTCTCATCCAAGTATGAAGGAAAAATCCTTCATGAATCCTTTCCCCATACTCAGCCTGTTTTTCTTTTGTAAACTCAGTCAGTCACCCTCCCTGCTTGTTTTTGGTCGTCCTCAGTTCTTTCTTTTGCTGGCGTGGTGAGGCAGTGTAGTGAGGGTATTCAGCCAGTTCTTTCTCTGTGTTAGTTGGGGTAATTCTGGCAGAATGGGGTGTGGGCGCTGGGCTGGCAGGGGGGAATGCTGGGCTAGGCACAGTGAAAGGAGCCAGCCTGGCACCAACTGGACCTCTGCCAGCTGCTCCATGGGAGAAATACCCTCAGCAGAGGTTTGTGTGCGAATGACTGCGTGCTTGTGTGCAGAAGGGTGGGCACGTGTTTGTGAGACGAGAGTGAGGGATGATGGGAAGGTGGTGTAAGGAAGAGAGTGTGAAGCAAAGATGGAAAGCAGCTGAGAGAGACGTGGGGGTGGGGGGGTCTTGGGTCGGAGTTGTCTTCTCTGGACAGTGCTTAATCGGCGTGTTCTTGGCTGTCTTCATTTTTACCTCCCTTTTTTTTGTTTGTTTATTTGTTTGCTTGTTTGTGTTCTCTCTTGGATGAAGTGCTAGGGCTTTTGTATAAAGCGCCCAAAGGCATGGTGGTCCGTAAGCCAAAATAATCCTTCACTGCCTCTCTGCTACCCTCATCTGTTGCTTCTCACTGGCTATTTATTCCTTTTATTGTTTTGGCAGGCTGATCTCTCCTCCTCCCACTCCTCCTCCTCCTCTATCGCACACTTGTCTCTCTCTCACTCTCACATTTTCTCCCTCTGTCATTTGGCAATTTCAGTACTTTTTATCTCTGTGGCCAGAAAATGCAGGACAAGAGGGTGAGAGTGAGCAGAGGATGGAGACTAAACGCATTCACAGAAGAAGGATGAAGATTTCTTGTGTCAGCCTACCACCTTAAGTCACCCCTGTGGACTGAGACTATTAAGCCGGTACAGTCACTGACACAGATGTATTTTGATTGCAGCCGACTGTGCCAGTGACATGACCTCGTAGTGCCAAACAACCTGCTGCTAAAAGATAGAACTGTTGCACAACAGGAGGGCAGGAAAGGACTGCCTGGAGGCATCCCAGGCCTCTGTGACATTTCAGAAGTCCTTTATGCTCCTCCAATCTGTCACTGCACAGAACAACTTTGTCTCACATCAAAAAGTGTTCTTTAGGTGGCCCACCAAGATAATTGATCAGCTTGAGTGCTGTGATGCTTCTTTTGCTCCCTGTATTCTTCAAAACACTTGTTAATCTTTCAAGTACAGACCTGGCCCTGTTTCTTCGGTATGCTTCAATACTATCTGTCCTTACAGTAATCACTCAGTAGGAAGTCATCTGCAGGTAACTGGTCTTTGGCCTGTTGTCACATGCGGGAATCATCCCAGGCCTATCTAGGAAATGAACTACTATGGCTATATCAGATTAGAGATTGTTTCTATTCAGGTCAATGTCACACATCACATATCTTAGCAGCCAGGGAGCAATCACACATTGAACTAAGAGCGAGCGTCCATTATGGGTTTGGCCTAAGCTCTTAGTGTGTCCTGTGGCCTGTTTATCTGTAGACTAATATTAGTGGTTGCAGCACAAACCAGCCTTGCTTAGTGGAGATTTGCACGCTAAATCACCTCAGTCTTCTTAAACCCTAATCCTCCTCATACATCTGTGAGTTACACACACACACACACACACACACACACACACACACACACACACACACACACACACACACACACACACACACACACACACACACACACACACACACACACACACACACACACACACACACACACACACACACACACACACAGGCATGCACACTTCCTTTTTAGCACTCTAATTCCATGCAGTGCAGTTGGCAGTAGAGTGCCACCCCCCTGCCACCTCTCAGCACTCCAGTTTGTTTTACTTATCGGATATTTTTAACAAAGTGAAGGGTCTAATTTGCGCGGCCCTCCCCTGCTCCGGAGGTTATGCAGGTGCGCGTCCCTATAATGTCGTCATTGGTTCGCTTTATGGACACCCAACAGTGGCAAGACTAGCACTTAAAACACTCACATTAAAAGGCATATACTAGTAGAATAGGAAAGATATCAGGAATAACTGTGTGATCCTGTTTATTTGTGGGAATGGACGAGAGGACAGCAGGGATGGAATGGCTGTCAAAGCCGTGTAATCTCTTAAATGTCTTCCAGTACAGAATCCTTTGGCTCTGATCCGCTGGTCTGGGTCATCCTGTAAAGAAGTGTTGACCTCTGAGGGCTAGTTAAGGCCGCTAATGGGCCCCTTTTACACTCACACACACACACACTGTGATTTGTGCTATTGAATAGCAGTGTTATGATTTTGTTTCCACATTTGTACACTGTTTTGCTTTGCAGACAAGCATGCTGTCAATGGGAATCCCACTGTGGAGCCTTTTCCAGAAGGCATGGAGACCATCATGTTTGGTGAGATGCTACAATTGCACATTTGTATAACCCGTTACGGAATCCTTTGTTACCAGTTTGTGGTTACTGACACCATTTGCTAAAATGAATGGATGCTTTGCTACCACAGAAGCACTAAGCTGTGGTTGTTTGTGTGTTTGCTTGCTGTCTTTATGTCCAGGTTTGGGCTGTTTCTGGGGAGCTGAGAGACTTTTTTGGCAGCTTCCTGGAGTCTTCTCCACACAGGTTGGCTACGCCGGCGGCTTTACACCCAACCCAAATTACCAAGAAGTTTGCTCAGGTAATACACTCTTCATCTCATGTGTATTTGCACATTTTCACATATTCATGCCCTCCACTTTTTGATATTTTTTGCTTGATCTAGCTTCCTCCCCTTTGAGGAGGTGAAGTTGCTTGGTTGGATATTTCGCTGTGAATTCCGGGTCCAAGTAACCAAAAAATGCAAAGGGAAAAGATACAGAGTCATAAAGGGTTTTTTAAAGTACGGCAGTCTCATGCTCTCGCCGCCTTCCCTTCATCTGCAGTCAACTACTCAGAATGCACTGCTCCAGATGGGCTGCACCGCCCGTCCCCACCCCCCCATGACCTACTTGTAAGGATTGGGCTCTGTACTGTGATGTACTGCGGCGTTTTTCTTTTGCCAACAGAGGTTACTTTATATGAAGCGCCATTAATGGGCTTCTTTCCCCGTAACTGTGATTTGGCGAACATGATGTCGGAGATACAAGCTTGATTACTGTGTATTTGCCATCTAAGCCGTTCAAATTAGTTTCTTTTTCGTTATCCTCATTTTGAGTTCAAATGGATTCATGTAGGGCGTTGATATTTAATTCATATGAAGATGTCTAGCTCTGTGTCTTTCTCTGCGCCTCTCTTGTGTTTTAGGAGTCGTGAGCACGTTAGTTTGGGGCTCCTCCGTTTCAGAGGCTGCATCATTACAGGCAGGCATAGAGTCTAGGTGCAGGCGCAGCATGGGGGACATGGAGAGGAGGGAAAATGCGCTTTGGGCTTGGCTGGCAGACTTCCTGAGCAGAGCCCTTAAAGGGATTGCATGTTTCCTATCTGTCTGCCTACCAGTCTCTCTTTCTGTCAGCTTTCCAACAACACGATGGTCAGCTAGCTATGGAGGGGGAAAGAAAAAGAGAGACTGCAGCAAGTGAGGAAACGGGTAAAAATAAACTTTTGCGGGGGAAATAAAATTTGAGGAAAAAGTATGAGAGAGAATGGTTGCCTGTCCATCGGCTGAGAGAGTGCAGGCGTCGCTCCAGTGGCCATGACGGAGCAGAACACTGCGACGGCATGAGACCGAGGAGCTGTCAACACAGCCAGGGCAGGACAGACAGCTGGACGGACAGACAGTCGGACAGAAAGAAAGGGCTGATGGAACTGTCAGCAGAGTCAGGGAAGGATGGACGGACAGGCAGATAGATACTGTAGGTGTATGGTCTGACAGACAGAAGTGGGAGAGGTTGAGGTGCAGTCAAATTTGTCTTGGAAGGAAAGACAGCTGAGAGATGGACAGGAGATGTCATTACCAATCAGCATATTTTATCTTGACTAACAGTGCACTCCATTTTGCAATGTTTGAAGTACAGAATCTAGAGTTGATGCTGTAACCTTTTGTGCTTTAGCTCTACAGTGTTGCAGGTGGTTAAATCCAACACTCGTCAAACCCAATTGACACAAGAGGTTATTAGGTTTTCAGCCACTTCTAAAACAGCCTTTTTTATCGCTCCAAAAACAACTCCTTTTATGTATTTTCTCCTCTGCCACAGTTTAGGCAACTAAAACTGTTCTTACAGTTGCGGTCATGAAACCAATGTTGCCTGTCTGTGCGGTACTAAGCGTTAACTGCTGTCTTCTTTGTCAATGTAACCCCTTTTGTTGACCAAACAGACAACATAAAAAGACCCTAACTAGACAACCACAAAAGAAGGCTTACAAGAAGGCTTGTGGCGCAGGGGATAGAGCGTTGGTGTTTGGATCAGGGGAGCACAGGTTCAAACCCCACTGCAGTCAGCATGTCGTTGTGTCCCTGGGGAAGACACTTCACCCCAAATTGTTCCTGTGGGGATTGCCCAAAGTATTGAGTATGTAAGTTGCTTTGGATAAAAGAGTCTAACAAGTAATATGTAATAAGTAAAACATAGAACATTTTAAATGTTAGAACAAGCGCCTAAGCCTGCTCTTTTTATGTTTGGACTTTCTCTTAACCAACAGAACAATTAAACAAAAAAGGGCAACACAATGTCATGATCATTTGGGAGACCAGCTTCCCCCAGAAAGCTATTCACTTTGCTGAAGTGTCGTTCAACCAAAACATTGAATCTCTAGTAGCTTTAGTGGCTTCACCTTTTAGCCTTTCACCCCCTTTAGATGGGACACACGAGAAAATGCATTGCATATTCACATTATGTCTTGACATCTAGTTTTAACTGCATTACTGCCTCATACTGCGAACCCACAACCAAACTTGGTTCTCGTTCTAACCAGAGCAAAATGTGTGCATATGATATGCTGAGGGTTGTGTATTGTATACTGTCCTTGCCAACCTTGGTAAACAATTGGTCGAAAACTCACCTGGGCTTCGCTCTAAAGCTGGCACATGTGCTTCCTCTTGCTTCTCCCTCCCTACAGCTGATGTCCACCCTGCAGCCTCCTCTTTTTGTTTAACACATTCAACACATTCAAAGCACATGTTTCCTTATTGTCCTTATTACATGTTGACCAATGTGTTCATTAAAAAAGGGTGCCACGTACTCTGTCTATTTGAAGTCATGACAGAGATTTCTTGATTTGAGTTCAAATACTGTTTGAACAGGTGAGGTCTTCCGTGTTCATTTGGCATGAGGTGATACTTTATTTGCCAAGTGTTTCCGAGTGAGCTTCAGGCCAGATGGCAGCCCTTCTCCCATTGTCTGCAATGTATCTGATGCATATGGGCATATGTGTGTATATACTGTATGTGTACGTACACACCAGGGAATGGCTGCTATTTATTCAGCTTAAGCTAACACCTCTGTGTTTAGAATCTAAAAAAATATATATGTTTGTGTTGAGGTGTGTAAATTCACCTTTTTCTGCTTTGAATGAGTGTGTACTGGTGTGTTTGTGCACCCGCATGTGAGACCTAAAGCCTTCCCCGGTTTGAGAATGCCTGCAGGCAGCTTGTTGAAGCTTTGGGGTTCTGGCAGCTGCAGACTGGAGCGAGTGTCTGTGTGCTTTTGGCAACTTTTTCACTATAAGCCTTAACCTTTACCGCGCCTTCTCTCTATCTGTACCTGTCTTTACCACTCTCCCCCCCCCCCCTCTGTGCCATAAAGGTGGATTCAACTTGAATGTCTTCTACCTGTGACGCTTGCACTCAATGACACCTACACAAAACACTCGAGGGTGCTATTCTGCAATCTTTTCGTTCCTAATCGTTTTCACCATGAAATGCATCATTGCCATCATTGGTTATTTTTTTAAACGTCATACCTTGTGATTCTCCTTTTTAGGTCTGACGGGTCACAATGAGGTGGTGAGGGTGGTCTTCTCCCCGGAAAACGTTAGCCTGGAGGTACTACTTAAACGCTTTTGGGAAAAGCACGATCCCACACAAGGTAGCAACATACACATACACAAAAAAACAAAAATTGCCCCTAAAATAAGAGCCATCCCGAGGGTCACGGGATGTATTAGAGCAGAAGGATGATGCCCAGACGTGTGGCTGCGTGTGCGTGGTGATGGGGGGAGGTCTCATGGGTGTAAGTCAATGCCAGACAGCGTTAATGTGTCTGAGATCCAACCATCCATGGAAAGACACACCAGCCTGGTGCGTGTTCTAACCATAACTGCAGAAAAACGCACTCTGTGTCGAGCATGTGCATGGCATGTACTATACCTAATTTAACCCAGCTATTTGGCATTCACTTCGTATAAGGGCTTTGACTGATGTAATAGTGATGATTCTAAATGTGGTATTTTTTTTCTGGGTTTTCAAAAAAACTGGTTAAACTTTGCTGTGATAATTCAATAATTTGCCAATTGTTTTTGACTCGGGTTGGGTTCTGATCCATATTCCTACACTAAACATTGCATTGTCTTATCCAATCTCCTATTAAAAGACACATGGCTTTACCTCACCCGCCTCTTAGAACCATCCCCCACCCCAAACCCCACTCAAAGGTGACAAGAACCCCATCCCCTATACCCCATCTCTTGATTCTCTTGCTTCTTGTTCTCTCTGCTCACTGGAGGAGGTGATGTAAGAACATTAATGCTCCAGGAGGGTCTGTGTGTGTGCGCGTGTGTGTGAGAGATTGAGAGAGAGAGAGGGCGAATGGACAGGCAAAGAGGTACTCTGCTCACCCATATTAAATGCAGGGAGGGGCATGACAAGTTGGGAAGAGATGGATCAAAGATTCATAGGCCCGACCTTCAGCCTTTAAACAGGCTCACACACACACATACACACACACACACACACACACACACACACACACACACACTGTGACATTGCCCACATCAGCTCTGTCATCTCTTTTGCATCTGTCATGGTTGTTTCTGCTACACCGCGTGACCTACATAAACCGAATGTCGGCCATGTTGTGCGTCTTTACCGCAAAAAGCTCACGTATGAGGTGAATGTAGTCATGCACATTCAACGTCATCTGTTCTACTACAAGTGTGTTTAAATAAAAAAAAAAGGCAAAGATGGAAGTTACTATTTAGGTCTATCCGAGACATCCACATCAACTCTATCGGAGGAGATTCTTCGGTTCACTGTGGCCGAGGGCAGACACACGTCTTTCTATGGGCGAAGGCACAGGCAGAGCCGACGCGCCGAGGGGCAAAGGCAGTGAGGCCAGAAGAGAAGTCATGCATTTCCCCTGACTCACTGCCTTGTCTCATCTGATGTTTTATTAAAAGCATGCAGCTTAATGACTATGAACTTCATTATTATTTTATTTTTTTGCTACAGTTAAAGCCAGGCGACTATTTCCGAAATAACCGCAAACTCCACTATACTTCTTCCTTTCTTTTTCTAGTAGTGTTACTCCTTGTGCGTGACTTAAATGTGAAACCCTGCCGCTTCTCTCTTCTCCGATTCTGGGTTCATGTGTAGTAGAAACTCCTCTGATTTGACAAATGTGGCGTGGAGTGGTGGAAAGGGACCCGCTGGCTGTGCCTTCACGCATGCTTAAGCTCCAATTTATTCTGTCCACCTTAGAGCCAGGCTTAAAAGAGAATGGAGAAATTAAGGAAGTTCGCTCCTTTCCCTTTCAACTGCAGGGATTCACCGGAGATCAACACATATGGAGACGAGCCCAGGAACATTAGGAATTCTGTTTTCTCCTGACAAGATCAACACAGAGCCCATCCTGCTTTATATATACACTCTTATGTTGGAGTGCATGTGGAACTATCATGTGCAAATGCATATTCAGTTGCATGCAATACTTCCTTTTTAATGCGTGTGTGTATCTGAAAGTGTGTATGCACATGTGTGTGTATGTGTTTTTGAGATCTGTGCCTCTCTGCTTTGCCTCAGTTCAAAAGGGTTTAGTCCCGACAACGTGATGTCGGGCTGCGTCGGCTCCACCAATCGCAGCCTGGATAGCAACATTAGCAGCCAATCAGAAACTCCCAGCAGCCTTTGCTGTGTGCCCTCTTTCCATATTCAGCAACACTAGTCTCAATCTGCTGGCTTCCCTGGGATGTTGCATAAAGACCCCCCCCATTTTAACACGCTCCAAAATTATAAGTTTCTTAAGTCTGCAAGTCTTCATCAGCATACCTTCACACGTGTGTGCATGGGAACACTCGGAGCACAGAGGAACTCTCAACAGTCAAAGTGACATCTGCACGTCTGAGGGCAACAGCAGCTCCGTTTCATCGCTGGGGTTGAAGGGAAACATGATTTGATGTATTTAGATCACTGGTGAGATGCGAACACATCTTGCTGTTCTTTCACACACTGCAGATCAATTGTGCACACATTTCCATACACGAGCATACTGTTCACTTCACATTATGCACAAGTGCTCATTATGCCTGCTCATAAACAGCTTTACTCCTTTGTGCGTTAATGCGAATAGGCACAACACGCACATAGGCTACACACAAACGCATGTCAGTCGGTTTAATGGATACTTCCTTGTTGCAGAACACAGGCCCTGTTTCACTCCCTGTTCCCACTGTCCACATCGCTCCCAGTTGAGGATTGAAGGGTCTTATCTTGCCACTTCTTTGCCCTACCAACCACTCCATGTTCTCTTCTGCCTCTCCCCAAGTTGCTCCGCCACCCTTTTATCTGCTCCATAGAATGAACTCTGCTTCTTCTCTGGGATGTCCCCCTTCCTTTTTGCTTCTTTCCTTCATCAATTTTACACAATATTTCCCGCTCTCTTTCTGTCTTCCCCACCTCAACTGTCTCACCTGCACCTAAACCCACCCCCCCCTTCACCCCCACCCCTGTCCTGAAGTGCAAGTGAGTGAGCAAGAGGCCCCGGAGCCCGTCAGAACATCCTCAGAGCAGCGCGGTGAGTCGACCGTTCCCCGAGGCCGTCCGCTCATCACACAAACACACTCGCATCCACTCACTCCACTTTTATCTCTTAGTCACTCTCTCCTCCCTGCTCCTCATCCTCCCCCATCCCCCTTTTCCCTATTCGCCCATCTCTTCCCCCCACTCTGCCGCTCTTCTCCTAAACAACTGAGGCTTTTCCCCTCCTCTTTGTTTTCTACTCATCCCTTTCCCTCTCCTTTTACTTCCTCTTTCCACGTTCCCTCCATCCTCTCTATTTATTGAGGCCATGCAGTATTTATGGTGTAGGCTGCTGCTGCTGATGCGTCAGGGAACAGCGAAAGACACAAAAACACAAATGCACAGCTAAGATGGCCGAAGCGGCCGTTCCTCATTTGATAACGTCGGCACGTACATGCACGTTCACCCCTGTAGGTAGACTGCAGTCACACGGTAGACAGGAGACACATTACAGGTACTTTAGGTGGTTAAGGGCAATTCCAAAAACGGTGATGGTGGCCAATTTTCTCCATTTATGCTTTTTCCTTAAAAGTTGCCTTGTGTAGTTGCTGCTTAATGGTATATACTCTTCAGCAACAAAAATATCCTAACACATAGAATATAATAATGGCTTATCAGACATGCACACAGACGTGGTCGGATCAGAAAATAGAGATAAATCAAGCTGTCTTCCATCAGCCAAGTCACGCTGGTGGCAGTTACTTTCTGACAATTAAAATTAGCATGAATATTCCTTATATGATATCTTCACCCCAGCTGGCTGCGACACACGCCAATTCCCTGTTGGGGTACCCCCTGTGTCACTACATCCCTCAATTTAGGGATGCCCCCCCCCCGCCATCTAAAGCCAAACCTTGCGGGAGGTGACCTTGACCCCTGACCTGTGACCTCTGCAACCCCCACACTTCTAACCCAACCACTTCCTCTCCGCTGGTTGGCTGAAAATGGCGTACTCATTACCAGGTGTCAGTTATTACGCCCTCACACACACTGACAGTCCTAATTTATGGAGATTGCGGCACGTGTGTGCACGCTGTGGGGGTTGAGATATGCGTCTCTGTTTGAATATGTTGAAGATCTACGTTTTATAACTTGAACCTCTTTGTTATTTATTTAGTTTTGTTAGCTTAACATTATCAGCTTTCTTTTGTGCATTTGTTCACATTGCATGGAAATTAAATATGCTTACAGATAAGAACATCATTGAAACAATATAGGAGAAATGAGATTGAAAGCGAGGGGGGGGTGTTGGTAGAGATAAGAACGAAAGAGCAAAATACATGTTAGAAAAGAGGAAGATGGTTTTTTTTTTTTAAATGTAAGCATCAGATTCTAACTTGAGCTTATAGTTGATTAGAGTCAGACACCTCTCCAACGGTGTTCTGCATTTTAATGATTGACACCAAATAACACACAAATTCAAACAGAGCCTAAATATGTTCAGCATTAATTAAAATGTGTCAAAAACTGGGAGTCATTTGAGTGTTTATAAATTGAGTTGACATCACACAAATTAATTTGAACTGTGATTAAAATATTTTTGCTCGGAAGTTAGATGTTTAAAATCAGTAGCGTTTTATAAAAACATTGCCTTCAGGGAAGTGAAACCAGCTTTTTACCAAAAATTGAGGATGTTATTGTATATTATTTTAGTGATCTGCAGCTGCTCACTGGATAACATTTCTGTTGCATTCGAAATTATTATGTGATTTGTACATTTAATATAGAGACAGATCCTATTGATTGAAGCATCCATACATATACGTGCAGCATGTGGGGAAACTGCTAAGTATGATCCTTATATATATTTTTATAGCCAAACTTTAACATATGATATCAGATATGGGGAATTTAACTTTGAGTACAACAGTAGAACAAGCTTTTTTCGGTTTAGATGCAACTAAAAATAAACAGCGTAAGGGCCAGAGTCACAGTGCTCTGACAACATGCCCAGAACCATGAAGTGATCATGTTAGAGAGCACCGCTCCAGCAGAGAATAAAAAAGGCAGCCAAGTGGAGATATAACAGATTTTAAAAAGACATGACTATAGTTACCGCAGTAATCTACATGATCAGCACCTAAGTCATGTATACAGGCACATGGTACTATTGCCAAGGCACACACACACTCCTACTGTTGGTTTAAGGGTGCCTTCGTATGTGTAGTGTCACCATCTGACAGCCAGCAGCGCATTGCTCTCTGTGTTGCCTTGGATGTTTGCATATGTCACATATTTACTCCCCTTAGAATATATATTCTGTGTTTGTGTGTGTTTGCACGTGCAGGCGAGTATGTGTGTGTCCACTGGGGATGCTCTCACCATCCCAACTCCGTACTCTGCCTCTTTCTCCAGCGCGTCAGGAGCAGCTTACATAAGAACAGGGCAAAAATAGCAGCTGAGAGGGGAGAGGAGGAGAGGGCTCTGCTGGCACGCACACAGTCGTAACGGGACCGCGGGGCACGGCACAACCCTGAGTACTATCACGCATAAACACAAACGCATGAGATGGAGGACTGCAGTTACCAGGCATTATATTTCTTTCTTATTTTTTCATTTGCGGTGTACTTTTTTGGACAGAATAGTAGAAATAACGATAGTTGGTCAGACTCCATCAGTGTAAAAAAACCCAAATAATTCCCGCTGATTTTTCCTCTTGGGGGCAGGGCAGGGTTTGGGTTTTCTCTCTAGAACTGAAGTGGGCGAACAAGTATTACATTGTGTGACAGTGTAGGGAAAAGGATGTAGGGGGAGGCATAAGGAGGTAAAATAACACGAAAAAAGAAACATCAGATTGTTCATTAGCGCTCACTCTGCTGCAGTCTAATTGGTACGCTCTGCCAAGTGCAATGATTCCAAATTCACTTCAAATGTTTTTCCTCCAAGCTCAGAAGGATGCAAAAAGTCACCAATTACACAGAAACATATTTTAATTGCGGACTCTGACAAAAGCCTAACTGCTGACATTTTTATTCTTTCCTCTCTGTAATTAAATGTTATTTTTTGCCTTACTTGCAACCTTTTTCTTGTTTTACATCGTCTTGAGTGCTGAGATAAAGTAGGAATAAAGTAGCTGAATGAAACAGAGGGAAAGGAGGGACGGTACATAGAGAGGTGGAGAGGTGAGGCTAATCTCAGCTCTTACAGTCGTTAACGGATGAAGGATCGTTGTGTAAAAAAACGCCCAGGGAGAATAAGCCCGGGTCAGGCCACCGCTTCTGTAGAGGGGTGTCACACGCATCGGTACATTGCTCTTACTCTATGCCGCCTGATATTTCCGTCTCTGTCTCTTCATCTTCTCCTTCCTCCTCTTTAGCGGTTCTTTACCAGCATCTCTTTTAATCTGATTACCGTCCCTTCTTACTGTTAGATCTCCTTTTTTTTTTTTTTTTAAGCCTGCAACTTAAAGACACAAGCTTGGCTTTGCTTAGTGCTTTCTTCTGTCACCACCCCTCGACACACACATATATATATATATATATATATATATAAATATCATATATATACACACACAGTGTGTGTATATATATGATATTTATATATAGATATATGCCTATATAAAAAAAATTGTGAAAGGGAAATAAGGAAAGAGCTAAAGACAAAAGTTGAGCACAATTTGCAGAAAGAATGAAGGTGGAGTTGGAAGTGGAAGATATGACAGGCTTTTATCCTCAACATGCTAGCAGGCACAAGCTGAGCTGTGCCATTTTCTGCCAGGACTAGAAGAGATTTTACAGAGTTGCAAGAAATCTCAGCGGGAATAAACGCAAAAAGCACAAAAAATGTATGCATGTACGTTTGTGTACGCAGGTTTGTGCATGAACGTCTGCTGGAGAGAGCACCCACTCCCTCTGAGACTTGAGATACGCCACCACCTCCCACTCTGTCTGATTTTAGCACTTGTGTTGACGGGGCTACTTTTACATTTTCTTATTTAGGGGGGTATATTAATTAATATTTTTGGCTTTGTGGGCGTAGGTCAGTGACCCCGAGAGGCGGTGCGTATGTATGTGTGTGTGTGTGGCGTGTGTGACCCGTAGCCCCTCCCCTTCTGTCCACCCCCCATTACCCTCTGCTTTCAGAGGCAAGGCTCTCATGCATAATGCAGAGAGAACAGGGAGGCTCTCATTAATAATTACTGCCGCCTTTGATGGATGGAGAAAATAACGAAGGGGGCTGTTAAAAATGGAGAAAGCAAGAGAGAGACGGCGTAGGCATAAGGGGGGAATCTTGAGTTTTTTTGGATGGTATTTGTTGCAGTTGTTTGACTGAATGCTTATGGGCATTGTTTTGGCCCTAGTAAAGACAAAACCTAGGAAGATGTTTTGGATGGTGTTAATATTTTTGATTGGGGAGTAGCCCCCTGTCTGACGGTGAAGGGCTTTCTTAAGATATGATTCATCTTAATGGTGTTTGTGTTGGAAGCAGCTATTACCACTCAAGGGTGTTTGTCTCTTGACTTTTCTTTGATATTCCATACCATTAACCATTTTTCTGTGATGTATTTGTTGTGTTTACTTTCTTATATGAGAAATGAAATGTCTACCTTTCCTGCAAAGTAGAAAATCATTGCATGATATATGATATATAGGTTTTCCTCTCATGATTAACAGGATTTGTTTATATATGATCTTGCACATGTATACACAAAATCGTTCCAGTTTGTGTGTGTTTGAGCTGGTCAGAACCTCGGGGTCAGCAGGGAAGGTCATAGGTAGTAGTAAAGCCACAAGACCTCTGCCAGCCAGCCAATCAGAATAAAGGCTCTGGTGGACAGCCAATGGCAGAGAGGCTCGGTGGCCTTTGATGGAGGGGCCACCATTAGCCTCGTCACTGAACAACAGCGCTGGGGGCAAGATGGCCGACATCCAGCACTGCAGAGATGGAGAGAAAGAGGGTGAGGGTAGACATGGATGCAAAGACAGAGAGAGACAAATGAGAGAGTGGGTTGTACTGTGAATAGCACAATGTAGACAATACATTTGGATTACATTTAAAAAAAATATGTTTATGAAATAGTAGAATAAGAAATCCGATGTTTTAAGCCAAACCAGCAGCATGACCCTTTGGATGGCCATGGTGGTCGGTGACGTCCACCATTTTGGCTCAGAATAACATTTCTAGATGGATTGTCATAACGGATATTCAAGTGGCATTTGGATGATTCATTCTGAAGTGTTAGCATAAGGAACATTATACCTGCTTAACATCATCATATTAGCATTGTAACTGACATGGTAACTGGTTAAATTAATAGTTGTTGTGGCAAAGGAAGTTTGGGAAAACTAAGCCTCCTGTCAAATAATAATCGACCACAACATACACTTATTGCCTATGATTGCCAACAGCGAAGGATGCAGACCTTACATAAACCTTATGTAATCTCAAACTCATCTCTCACTTGCCGCATACTTGGGCCATTCAACTCTAGTCCTCGTAATGTAGCGCCAACTTAGCCTCCTGTTGTTTCCAGGAAATGTCAGCTGGCTCACGGCTGCTATTTAAGATTTCAAAGGTAAATTGCACCGTAGAAAATACTTTAAAGAACGTAACAGGATTCTGGACAGAGACTGATATAAACAAATGTGTTGCATGTGTTGGGGTTAATCCATACAACCTACTGTTTTATCATATTTGAACAACTCAACTATTTAATATTGTTGAGGACATTTTCAGTGAAGCAAATTCTCTGAGTCATTCAGTATGTGTCGGAGAGCGGGCTACGTCTGCTTGTCGGCTCTGATTTGAATGAAGACCAGATGAATACTTATAGTCATTATATCAGAACAGACTGTGGCACAGATTCATTGTGACACCATGATGAAAGGTAACATTTAATCTAAAGAGAACAAAATATGCAGATCTCTGTGTCAGGGAGATGCCGGAATGAAATTGTGAAAATCTGTTTTCACAATATAAAAAGAGAACAACATGGAAGATATAGGTGTCACTTACAGTATGATCTTTGACTAAATGTCAAACATGTCAAAACGTATATGGGCAACATATACATTTTTTTCTGAGTTGATCTTACAGGAAAAAAATACTTCGTCTGATGTGTAAAAAAAAGGGAAAGCTTTTGCTAACATAGTCACAAAGTAAAAGTTGAATTTGTATTGGAAGATCAGAAGAAATGGACGCTAGGAGAACACAAATACAGTTATACTGTTGCGTAAAAGACACTGCATACGGTTTTGTTTTTAAAAGAAACAAGAAAATAGACTGCATATAAAAAAGTTCTTAGACACAAGCAGTATCAGTTCCTCCATTGTTGTAGCCTTTCATATATACCACTGATCTTTGGCAATCGCTGAAAAATAGACAAAGTTTGACCAACTTAAGTGGCAGGGAAGATGGGGGGGATCTGTTGTTTAAGTGAACTAAGCCACTTTTGCTGCAGGCAGAAAAGCAAAGCTGTAAAAGCTTTAAAGAAGAACACACACGGCCCATGACAGGAGGCCAAAGATTAACTAAGACAAGGATTTAGAAAAGGATAGATGAAGAGAAGAATGACGCTTTTCAGTGAAGAGAAGAAACAAAGGCTGAGTGGGAGACCGAGTAAGAGAGATAAAGGCAAACCAAAGCCTGCCGTGGAGAGGTCCACAGATGCCAGAGCTGCTCAGGAGTGTAGCCTCTGAAAAGCATAGATGTGATGGCGGCTGTTTGGCCCCCTAATTAAGGTACACTAGGCTTGGGCCTCCTCCAAACACACTGATGTAAAGCTGATGAAAATTCTGACAATGCCACATAGAAGACAAAGAAGAAGGAAATACACCCACCTCCTAGAGCCCATACACCTACACACCGCAGGCCTCCCTAATGAAAGCCTAAATCTGCTGTGATCTCTGAATTCATTCGTACTCATGAATTCAAGATGCAGGATGATGACATCATTGTGAAAACCTTTTAAAAGCAAATGATATCTTGTCCGTGGTGATTGCTGTAGTTTTGCTTATTTGTGGGGTGTCTTATTTTCCCTTTGTGTGTGTGTGTTTGTGCAGGTATGAGGCAGCAGAATGATCGAGGTACTCAATATCGTTCAGCCATTTACACATCCAACCCCACTCAACAGGATCTTGCATTGAAGAGCAAAGTGGCCTTCCAGCAGGTATAGTACACACACACACACACACACACACACACACACACACACACGCGCGCATCAATACCTCACAGATGTTTTCACTTATAAACAAACCTGTGCCTGGAGTTTGAGCATCTGCTAAAAAGTGTGAATAATGGTTAAAAAAAAACTGTATTCTGTATAGCTTCCCCGATTAGTTGACTACTCAAAGAGTCGGGAGAAAAAAATCCCAGCTTTATTAACAATTGATTATTCTAACATTTTGAATGCCAAATGGCTTAAAATGCTCTTTTTAGCCCCTTCTAAATATTTCTGTTTGATATTATATTAAATTGAATATCTTCGGACATACGAAATAAGACATTTAAAGAAAACACCTTGGAGACTGGTCTTTAAAATGTAAGTAAATAAAATAAAAAATGTCATCCCAGTGTCTCAAACGATTTAGCCATTCTTTGCAGATTACTCGATAATGAACATACTTGTTATTTGCAGCACTTATTCACCGTTAAGGCTTCACTTCTTTAATGACTTTCAGCAGTAGGTTGTTGTGTTTTGTATCCTAACGGTAACAAAATGAGGAATAAGCATACCCTCCTTTTGTCATCTCAAAAATAGTTTTTCCGTTAAACGTGGCTTGGCTGCAGTTTGGAGTTGTCCCAGTTATTTGAATAAGGATTCAAAGCCAGTCTCTGGAGTGGTGACCTCTCAGAGTTTGATGCTGTTTAGTCAAGCAACGCCACCTCAGTTGAGTTGATCCCAATCTACGTCCAATCGGTGACACCCTTTTTGTTTAACTTAAGAGAGGAAGAGGGTCAAGAGGTCATCAAAACTCATTTCTAAAGCTCGTCCTTTCATGGGCACACGCGTCGCCCTTTTGTTCTTTCATCCATTTGTCCGTCCGTCCGTCTATTAGTCCATCTATCCAATGATCCCCGCAACACTTTTGGTCCGTTCATCTCTCCTCGCTCTAAATGGTATTCATGGACAAGCTGGAAGGGGGCAGAGGGGAGCAAATTATGATCGTCATGGTTACTTAGGGGTCTCGGGGTCAGCAGTCACGGGCCACAGGGCTGCTCATGTTGCCATGGCGACAACCTGCCAACCTTGGCCTTGGGCTGGGGTCAGAGGTGAAAGAGGAGTGGCAGCTGAGACCCGGAAGGTGGTGAACGGGGGAGGAAAGAAAAAGAGGAAGGCAATCAGATCAGAGGGCCATGACTGACGCACACGCACGCACGCGCACACGCACGCACGCACGCACGCACGCACACACGCACACACGCACACACACACACACACACACACACAGTACAGGTTTATTAGCAGTGGATATCACAGTCTTTCCACACATAAAACCACATCTGGAGTGGATGTGGCAAATGTGAATTAAATTAAAATGCATGCTTCATATATGCATTGCTGAAAACACGATTTGGAAATGTCAGGCCCAAATATGTTGATATCAAATGAAAATGCTGCAAATAAATGTTGCCTTAAATACAGAATTTAATAAAATAGTTGCACTTTAAGTCAATTGTGTGGCTATGCTGGAGCTTTTAGCCATATTAAATGATCCTTATTATCAGAAAGGAGTTTTCTTCATTCTCACTTAATTGCAGTTCTCACCAATGTTGTCATAAAAGTTTCATTTTTAAATTAATTCTTGCCCCTGGAAAAAGCAGTTAATAAAATAATCTCACATTCTATAATATGTTATTTCATAAAAAGTTATAATACCTAATCATTGTTTTTGTTAGTAAATACATTTTTGATACAAAAATCTGTTTAATAAACTTTGAAACTCAACTTTTAGACAATATATAAAGTCCCCTGCAAAAGATCTGTAACAACTGAGGGAATTAAATCTGCTGATGACGATCCTGTGAAAATATAAAAAAAAGGGAAAACAAAAAGATTCACGGCTTTCATTAGCCCATCCATGATATTAGGTGAGATGAAGCTTACAATGCCCATGCATCAGTTTGCAAAAATATGCTGTCTGATGAAAACATTAGAATATACGAGCAAATTATATTTGATGAAAATATATATTACATTTTAAAATAAGATATCCATAGTACCACTGACATTCCAATTGAAGCCACCTGGCCTTCCTTTTTTTTTTTTAAATGTCTTTATACGTCATTCCTAGCTAATTAACATGTAGTGACTACACCATAAGCCTCAGTGTAAGCATTCAGTGTTCGATGGGTTCATGTTACGGCACAAAAGAGGCTGTTATATCGAGCATTATCTTCTTGTCGCCTTCATGCCAGGGAAAGGCTGAAACCATAACCCAGTTTGCAGCAGACGCTCCAAAAAACACACCCATTTACGAACATCCAGAGAACAAGCTCTCAGACTCGTCTCCCCTTCTCTCTCCCCCCAACGCTGCTGACACCACCGATCTGTCAACCACTTCAGTGGCACCCCAGTTTCATCTGAGGGCCACTGGGACACGCATCTTCTCAAAGCAGCTGACATGCTCTGAACCAAAATGGCAGCTTCCTGCCCTGAAATGGTTGCCTTGCCGCATTGATGCTGAGTCTCAAGAACGCCCCGGCTTGAAAATGGCATCGCTACAGAGGAAGGACTTGGTTGTGTGTGTGAGAGGTTTCGTGTGAGTGTGTGTGTGAGTGTGTGTGTGAGTGTGTGTGTTTTTATCCTAAAAGGCCAACGCTCTCTTATCAGGAAAAGTGAGTGCATGTTCAGTAGAGTGACAAGAGCGAGTGGGTGGAGGCGATCCAAGACGATCGGAGATAAGACAGGCATCGCAAAATCCAGATTTCACCCCACTGCCAGCCCATGACTCACAAACACACTCGCATGTACGTACAGACACACACGGAGACATACATTTGGCACATACACGCACAGCCCAATGAATAATTAACCCATACGAAGAGTCTCTTCTGCAGGGCTTTCAGTTTCTTAACTTCAGCATTGGGGGGGGGGATGAGGACGAGTGAGGCAGAAAAGCTTGTTTAAGCGCGAGAGCAGAGAGGGGGAGGAGAAGGAGGGGGAACGCAGAGGGGAGAGGAGAAGGGGGTTCTCTATAATGAAATTTGAAATTTGCAGAACATCAAAGGCTTCTGTAGCCAAGCCGCTGTGGCAGCAGAGCAGAGGAGGAGTGCATCTCTTTCTGTCTCCCCCGTCTCTTCCTCTCCCCTTCTCTCTTTTCCCTCTATCCCTCCCTCTCTCTTTGCTAAAATGTGTCTCCCCAGAGCTGGGTGAGGTGGGGCTGTTGGGGGTGAGTGGAGGGTGAGAGTGAAGAGATAGGAAGAGTTGATTAGGAGGAGAGTGCAGGGTGGGGGTGGGTTAGAGATGGTTTTGAGAAAGAAATGGATGAACGGGGCTTCTATGTATGTTTGTGTGTGTTAGAGAGCGAGAGGAGCGTGTGCATGTATGAACAATAGGTTTTATCGAGCCAGCGAGGATATTGCGTGTGTGCGCGCACATGTGTAAGGCCTTGGAGGGGTGAGTGTGGCCTCTGATAAGGCATCCTAACTTAATGAGCTTGAAAGGGGGGAAGCAGGGGGGGGCGCACAGGGGTTCATATGATGGCTGGGAAAAGAAAAAAGGGGGATCGTTTGGAGCTGGATGTCTTTAGGAGAAGCTCGAGGTTGTTGAAACGGGGCATGGCATCAGTGGGTTTTGAAACCAGGCTTCAAGTCCAATGTCTCTTATATTGAAAAGTCTTCAAAAGTCAGATTCGCCCTTCCACTTATCTCCCGCATTTTATGCCGTCTGCTTTAGATGACAATGTTCTTGCTGCGTGCCGTACTCATCGATCAGAAGACATCTAATAAGCGTAACCACAAGGCGCTATTGGCTAAGAAATAACCCTTAATAAAAAAATGATAAGAAGTATGTTGTTCACAAATAACTTTATAATTTCCAGGAGGTAAATGCCCATCCCTAAGTGAGATACTGATCTTTTAGATATTGAGTACAGTGCAGCCGAAACGTTAAAAAGGCGATCGCTCTTCTCGAGAATGCGGAGATGATCTTATGCAGGGTTTTTTTTTTTTTTTCGGTCTTCAGATGTTGAGCTACTTGTTGTCTGCCCTAGGGGAAAAAAATAACAACATAAAAAAAACAACGTAGGAGCGCACCGCCTCGAGACTGAAGAGTGTGCATCCTCTCTGCCTCTCAAAATGTAGGAGTGTTGGCTTCCTCGCTCACAAAATGTAGGAGCGCTCGCTGAAGATTAGAGCCAAGCTAAAATGGATGCCTGACCCGCGCTGAGAAGAGAAAGAGAGATGAACAGAGCAGGGCAGGAAAAAAAAAAAACCTCTTCATCCTCTGTGCAGACACACGAAGGGAAAGCATGTCTTTTAGCTCACGCACACACAGTGGTGTTCATGAATGTGTTACATACAAGGCGTTGAACAAGAACACTTTTATTACATTCTATCGTTCATACTTTTATCCCCTCTTCACTACAGTGTGTTATCAGCCTCTGGATAATCTCCCATACTCTTCTTCATCACTTCCCTCCATCTCGCCCTGCGTGTCTCTGCACCATCTCTCTGTCTTCGTCCTCTCTCCATCACTCCCTCTCTCTCCCTGAGGGTCATCCAGGGCAAGCGTGGTGCTGCGGACGAGTCGATAAGTATCATGTCAGCCGACTTCATGTGTTTTCCGGCGGAGGCACAGTTATCTGTTCCTAGCTTTTTACCGCCGAGCAGCTTTCAGTTCGGCAGTACTCAAAGTGTATTTACATTTTTTAGATGTTGAAGGGCTTTCTATGCTCCAGGTGTGCAGAGGCAGTGAGTTACATTTATTTAAGGTTGGTGCAAATGAATTGCGGTACCATGCATACCATTTATTGTCTTTTGGCTTTACATTCTGAAAATGAAGAGATTTTCTACCTTTAAAGTGCTTTTATTTAAAGACAACCTTGAGGTACTTACTATTTGTTTCTCCTTGACGCTCTCTACATTTCATTATTTATTTATTTATTTTACTACATTTTTGGCTGCTTAGTTAAAGATCAATATAGTCGATATGAAACGTGTGATCATCTTTTAAAATATGTTGAATATTATGCCATATTATAGATGAGAAAAGTATAAATAAGCAAATAAAATAAAGATTTTAAAATAGCTACATCCAGACCAGCTACAGCATTAAACACTGCTGACACAGTATTTGCATTAATAATGATAACCCCCCGATAGTTCAATAACATGTTTGCTTTTACAGGCAACATTTGATTCTCTAATAAGAACTTATGTACTGCAGTACAATAGTCAAAAATATATGCAGTATTTTTACATTGAGGATTTGAAATGTTGCTTGCAATAAAAGGTCTAAATACCTATCCCACTACTGCTAAACTATTTGATTTGATTTGTGAGCCTTGCAAACGTGCTTCGGCATGACTGTACTTAATTAGGGTAATGCCAATAGAGCAAATCAAATTTGCAATCACATTTGCGATGTCATCATCACCAAGAAACATTTATAAAAAGAGAGGAGAGGACCCAGAGAAATTATAAATGGCAGTAGCCCCACACCAGTCACGGAGTGGACTAACGAATGATTACATAAAGTCACAGAATTGAGGTCATATCGCTCTTCAAATGTCTTCACCATGAGTCATCGGGTGTCACAAACTCTATGTCAATGTGCGTCTCTTCCCCACCACTCTGCAGCCGTAGGCCTTCCCAGGGAAAAAACAGAGAGACAAGGCAGTGGGGTAGAAAGACAGGAGAGAGTACATTTTCCTCCTCCTCCTCCTTTTGCTCCTCCACCTCCACCCTCTCTCGGGGTGTCACGTCCTATTTGTGTCCTGAGGCCGTCTCTGGCGATGGTGATGGCGAGAGGGGCTCTCTCGCTTGGCTGGAGAGCGGGGAGGACTTGGTAGCACGAAGCGGTGGTCTGTGCTCACATGGGAGAGAGTCAGCAGTGGAGAGTCAGAAAGGAGGAGAGAGAGATGCACGCGTTCAGCCATGCCTTTGACAGGGGAGTCTTTCCGACAGGCGTGAAGAAAGGAAGGGCTGACTGGGCTGAGTGAGCTCAGACTTCGACCCACACACACACAAACCTGTTTTTGTCACTAAAGAGGACATTGCATTGACTTACATAGATTCCCTTGCGATTTAACCATAAGCATACATGCCTAATACCAACCCCAACATTTTACGGTTCACCTCGTTTGGACCCATTTTTTGTCATCAAATTGGATGTGAGTTCCAATAATGTGGCTCTGTGACTTGATTTGTGTCCCCACCGTACAATTTCGCATACAAACACACCCTAACTATACCTAACGTGTCCTGTATTCATGATCCTCTTTTTCCATCCTCATGCACACTCACACGTATACAAAAACACATATGAACACATTTCTCCCCCTCTATGTAGCCATCATTTATACGTCAGGGGCAATCGAAATGCTTAGCTTAAGGACATCTCGGTTTTCTCTCCTCCATCTTTGCCGTATTCTACACTGAACATCCTTCCATCCATTCCTCTGCTGCAGTGTGAGAGAGGGAGAGGGAAGCCACATAAGGTTATACACAGTGGCGTCACGCTATGCATTCTGATTTATAGATCTAAAATGGCCGCCGTGTTGTGACTGCTGTACAGGGCTGGCTGGAGAACGAGAAAGGGGTGTCAGGGCGGGGGTGTTTTAAAAGCAGACTTTTTCCTTGGACATTGTGTTCTCCTCACACGAAACGTCCTCTGCCCTAGAGGCTTTACAGTGGTTTGGTGATGACTGGTTAATTAGGCCATCATGTACAAAGCCGCCTTGCTTGTGTCGACTGGTTTACTACAATGGTGTTGGATATGGGCAATAAAACATGGGTTCTTCTGTGTCAGACTGCACAAAGTGTGTATTTTAAAATGTAAATATTTCCGTGCTTGTGTTCTGGCTGCAGTTTGGTTTGTGGATATTGGTTCTTTCCTGCGGGAAGTTTAGAGCCCTCACATTGTAGCGGCAGCTCTGAGGACGTAGAGGTCAGCCGCTGCCTCAGCCTCTCTGTGGGGCGCACAGCTTTGATTTACTGACTCCACTGCATCACCTCACACACACACACACAGACACACACATCTAGTGCCACACTGCCTCCATGTGGACAGAATTATACACTACCAAGCTGCCCTTACCTGGCATTATTCCCTCCTATACTGTATACTTGTGGTAATCCTTATTTGACGTCTTCTTAGATGCAAAGCTTTTTCTGTACATATCATTTATTGGTTTGTCTGTTCAGCATCAGTAAAAGATGGGATGCCCCTGCGTAGCATGCTTATGGTTTATTTGGTTTTAACTCGGAGAGAGAAACAGCAAATCTGTATTATTTACCTTGCAAATATAAATGAGTTAAAGGTTAGTAGTGTATTCCTAAATGAATGGTCTACTAATGCAAGGATGGATTTATCAATTAGATATCATTTTTAAGCAAAGACCAAAGCTTCTGTTTTTTCAGCTTCTCAAATGTGAAAAAAACTCACTAGTTACTAGAATAAATAACTCCTCCAATCCAATTCAAATGACCTGAAGTTTGATTTATAATCTAAATAATTGTAATAATCTTCACTGGTTGTTTAACAGTTAAGATCTAAAAGATTCACCATTTAATCAATTGTCTCGTGTGGGCTAAACAATTAAGGAAAAAATCATAAACAAATGCAGATGCTTACATACAAGTGTCACTGAATGGTTTCTTCAGTGTGGAAATCATGTAATGGATATGCTCTAGTCTTCGTAAAAATGCTTTTTGTGGCTTGTTTTGATCCAATTCTTTCTAATCACTTTTCTTCAGGATTGTCAGGCCTTCTATGTATTTTTCTTTAAAACTTCATTCATTTTTTCCTTGGTCACTTGGGGAAAGAATAACACCTTTAACAAGACAGTCAGCTGTTTCCATTTGATGTAGTTGCGAACAAAGACTCCCTTTTTAGGAAATATCTGACTTTTTAGGTGCTCAATGTTCCACTTTGTTCACCATGTTTTTTTGTTTTCGATAGGAGGATACCGCTGTGGATTATTTTTGCCTCACAGTTAAAACCTACTTACCTGTGCATGTTACGTTTTTTAAAACAAACTACCTAGGAAAACATCGCTCGAACCACCTCCAGACATCCATTGTCATCCTTGCAGCATTTTAGGAACTTTAATTATTCATTTGAAAATGCTTTATCCCGTTTTTTTTCTTCAGTTTTGGCTCCCGGTAAAAAAAATATACAATGACCAGCGACGGAAGTCCTTAAAGAAGATGACTACAATGATGGATTTGGTGGTCCCACGCATCAAACTCAGTCTTTTGTTAACGTTTTAATTGAGAGACCCCTAGTGGCGGAAAATAACATACTGTGCATTCAAGAAGAATGGAGAATGCCTGAATTTCTCCAACAGTATCCATGACAGCATAGTCGACAGCGAGTGGTGTATACAGCAGCTGATAAGAACCGGTTGAACCCGGGTTGGATATATTCAGCTCCTGTTTCATGATGCTTGCTGAACCTTGCCAATCGACGCCCCCATAGAGCAGTGCGCCTCGCTGCTGCACACAGCTCTGAGGTGCTGCACGCTACATGCAACCTACATGTTGCCCTCAGACACTCCCGGTACATCTCATACTTGTTGTTTTGTAATCTCTCAGGTGCACTGATCTAAAGAGGACTGAGTGCTTGTGTTATTAGATGGAGAAAACCACTCGGCTCAGCAGGTATTTGATATATCTGTGAGAAGTGTTTAAAGTGTGCGTGTGTGTCTATGTGAACGGGGTTGCTCTTTCTAGTGCGTTTGAAGCCCTTTCCTTGAGGTGTAAGTATGAAAGTGTCTTAAGGAGTTCTCAAAGAGAGCGGATACTCTTTGATGCTTTGTCCCACAGAGAGGGGCTTAGACGCAAGTTGAAATACTGAAAGAAAAATATGTTCCTTTCTTCTGTCACTCAATCACCCTGATTTCTAGCTGAGGAGCAAAAACTCTTTACTGTATTTGTGAGAGCTATTGAAAGTTCACATTCACTACACTGCAGAATAAAACAACCATTTTAAAGAGTTATGTTCATTTTGAGGAAGTTACGGAGAAAGTAATGCTCAATGTATGTCAGCGGTGTGGTGATGGAAGCTGCCCAGAGAACACATGAAGCATACGAGGAACTACCAGGAATGTTTTTATCACATAGATGTCTATCTGAGGGATTTTAACCTTTTAAAAGCACTGCTGTATTTCAAGTAGTTATGTATCTCATCAGATGAACAACCTTAGTTATAGTTTATTTGAAATGCATTCTGCACTTTTTTCATTTTTCTTTCTTTAGTTTTGCATTAACTGTTGTGGGTTTTGTTTGTTTTTTGTCTCTAGGAGCTGGATAAAAAAGGCTACGGTCCCATCACCACAGAGATTCTGGAGGGGCAGCAGTTTTACTACGCTGAGGACCATCACCAGCAGTACCTGAAAAAGGTACCGAAAGGCTACTGTGGCCTCAAAGGCACCGGAGTGTCCTGCCCCATCGGAGCCGGGAAGGATGAATTATAGGAATGTGTGGTGAGGGAGAAATGAGGAGAATTTATGAGGTTGTTTTTCACATAAAAATGTTCAGCCTTAATCTCATTTAGTTTTAAAAGTATCCATAGTTAAAAATGTCCTTTTGGCATATGTATTAATATTAATAACAAACAAATAATAACCTATTTGTCAGATTGTTAATACATCAAAATGCTTTTCAATAAGAGTTTCAGTTTTGTTTCTACAAAGCAGTCTTGTCAGCTATGTAAAAACAATAATGTGTAAAATGTATTTGAACACTTAAAGGGTATTCAACTCTGTGTTGTTGTTGCTTTTAATTAAGTCGGAAAAAGACAAATTGCTTAAAACAAGGACAAATGAATTGGACACAGATGTAACATAAACATGTAACTACTTTACACAGATGTAAAAATATATATACAAGTGTATGTAAAAACATAATAGTCTGCACTGTTCTCTATACAGTACAAACACGAGAGCAATGTCAGACTTTTGCATTTTACATCAAATGCATTTAAACAGTATTAAAAGACAATATGAAGGTAAATGAAAAACGGGAAATACACTTGAAGTAGTCATGCAGCTGTGGCAGTCATGTTTGACTGCAGCAACACTGAGCTTCCACAAGGTGGCAATGTTCCTCAAAGAACACAGTAAAGCCCCATCAGTGTTTTACTTAGCTGAGAAACCATGAAACCAACACTTTCTCTTCCTAAGTTGGTTCATTGGAAGAAAATAAACCTACTCAGTGGTTTTATTATCCAGCAACCTATTATTTTTACATCCATCTTAAAGCTTGAACACTGACCCTGTTTAGACTTTACTGTCAGATTTCTTGAATATACCGTCTAATACAATCAGCTTTTTAAAAGGAAAACCAGCATATCTTTTTTAACACACTGTTTTTTATATTACTTTGAAAAGCTGTTCATGTAAACAAGTTTACATTGACCAAGAAGACAGACTGAACACTGCTTGTCTCACTTATATATAAATAAAGCACATCTTATCCAACCTTCTGTTATCATGCACATGCTCGTTTGTGTTCTTGTTTTCATGTGTGCATGTGTCTGCCCCTGCGGCTATATATATTTAAATATAAACCACTGTTTCGTTTATTTCTGCCCCTTTTCTGCCTTGTTTGAGAAGGGACCCTACCAACGAGGGACACATGGGTATGACTCAGTGTGACACACAGATGCACATTTGGAAATCACTCATTCTGGATCGCAGAATGAGACACTAGTAGCACTAATGTATGCTATATGTTACACACTTTGCTTCACTCAACTTCCAGAAAACCCAGAAAAAAAAGTCCTATTATATGATTACACATCAGAGAGGAATAAGTTATTACTGTGTGGAGTTATTTGTATTATCAGTCTATTTAAAAAAATTAAGTCCTACTCATCGTTAAGACACCAAAATACAGAGATGATATCTAGAAAAAGCTTTTTGGTCGACCGCAGCAGTGTGATTCACCCCGCTCTCGTTTTTCCCCCTCCCTCTCTGCTATCTTTCTTTCTCTGTCTGTGTGTATGTGTCACATCCTGACACCTGTGTGTAGGTGTGGACCAGGGCACAGGTGCAGGTGCAACCTCTCAGGGCCTATTTTAGTATTGGGACAGATATTTTTTGCATGTGTCTGCATGCAGCAGCCGTGTGTGTATGTATGTGTGTGTGTGTCAGGGGATGTGAAGCTGTGGCTTGCTTGATCGAACCGCGTTGAGTGGTATGTGGTCGGGCCAGCTAGCTGTTTTCCAGCTCCCGCCTATACTATTTTGTTTTGTCGAGTGTGCGAGAGGAGATAACCTTTTTAATAAAGTGATCTTCATTTCCTCGGCTTTAAAGAGAGGATGGCTTAAAAAGCTTTGATTTGTTTCTGCCATCTCAAATAATGTTAACAAGACATTATGTTGATTTCTGCTGCATTACAGAGAAGGCGTTAAATCCATTATATCTAGGGAGAGATTTTCTGTGGAAAAGAACCATGTTTAGTGCAGACACATAAAACGACTTTAAGAAGTAGTTGCATGAGTAAGTGTATGTTTTCTGTGTATTCCTTTGTTATAGGTTAAAATGGGGCATGGAAATGCATGGTACTCTCACATACGCATCCATACACAAACACAGTGAGGCCGGGCAGGACAGGAACCAGGCTGTGTATGCCCTTCAGACAGAGCCTATTGTCTGCAGATGGGCCTTTAATGGCCCCACAGCTGGCCACAAAGAGCATACCGCTATGCCTCTCACTGGCCTATCTCACCCTGAAGAGAGGAGGCAGCTCACGGGCACACGTACACCACTGTGAACATGCATGTAACATCTTATTCCACCCTTAGAATAATGCGTTTTCCTTTTTGTCTAATTATATCCGCGTTAGAACTCATAAGAGAAATCCTTCCTAAACCATCCGAAGAAAATAATCGGGTTTGAGAAAAGCGTCTGGAAGAGTGGGCTGAAATGAAAAGAGAGGTGCTGGGCTGTTTATCAGAAGGTCTCTGCACTCTTACCCACACATGTACACACACACACACACACACACACACACACACACACACACACACACACACACACACACACACACACATAACAACACACACACACACACACACACACACAC
>NW_011359123.1:113374-129460 GCF_000735185.1 Notothenia coriiceps | reverse complement strand
ACACACACACACACACACACACACACACACACACACACACACACACACACACACACACATACAAACACACGTCCCAACCACTACCTCTAACTCCGTCCTGTACTGCCGCCTAATGCAAAAGACAGCGCCCACGCAAAAAAACAAACACACCAAAAAGACACCTTGCAGAGACGTGCACCCACACAAATTTCTTGCACTCTGATACGCTCTGTATTGTGTCCTCCTTTCACAGCTTTTCATTTATCTTCCCCTTGACAGCCTTAATAGATCTTATTGTATGTATATAAAGCACTGTGTATGCATACATCATTATAATAGCATTGTTTTATACCATTTCCCCTTTAGCTGCTTTACTGCTAAATAATTAGTTTCTTTAGACACCAACACGGCATTGTTTGGTGAGCTATATAAATAGAACAATAGCAGAGTGGTGTATTCTGGTGCTGTTCTACCAGCTGGAGAATTGTTGTGACTTCTTGTCTTGTTCCTCACATAATTACTTTTCTAGATAGAGGTAGTATGCACACAGTTAGATGTGTGTGTGGGTGTGTGTATCTTCTGTTGCATGTGTGATAGCAGAGGGGGAAACAGAGCTCGCTTTTTCTACATGGCCTCTACATTTTTCTCGTGATGATATGAGAGTTGTGTGCAGGTTTTTTTTTTTTTTTGCAGATGCCAGATGTTTGCATCCCCTCACTTGCTCTCCCCTTCCCCTCCCTCTGGTTCCTGCATGGGCGCAGGGTCTCTATCAGAGCATCAGGGCTCCAGGAACCGGAGCACAGCAGTGTCTCTGTGCTGCCCAGAGAAGTGCAGCCTTGTCTGGGACGGTGCATCTGCAGCCTGGGGGCGAGCCCTGGTGCCCCCGCATGCCGCTCTCACTCGAGGTCTCCTCCGTCCCCGCATTGTGACCCCTGAACTCTGTGGGAGAAACTCCAACAGCATTAGATCTTTATACAACCAGGTTGATGACACATTAATACCTACTTTATCCTCAAACAGGTTAGTTTGGTACAGCGATACCCGCATTTAAAATGCAAAGAAAGCAAAAGGCAAGCTCACACAAGCTAACACTCACAAAGGAGTGTGTTCTTTCCCATAAAGAAAATGTCACAAACCTGTTCTTCCTTTCCACTGGGAATAGCAATGGGTTAAGGGTGGGGGTGGAGGGCCTAGTTGGCTTGCTAACTGGCCCACTGGCTTTCTGGCTGACGGCCCACACTGTGACACTCTGCACCTGGGAGCCTGTGTGTTGTCAGCCATGCTAGCTAGCTCCAGCTACCACCACATGACACACAGGAAACACAGAAATAACTGCTTAGTGTCACAGTAATGCTAACTGAGGGTGTGCTGCTGACAGAAAGGGGTTGAGGAAAGGTGTTAAAGGATAGTAGAAATAAGAGGATGGAATAGGACAGGGGGGTAGTATTAGGATGTTAGAATAGAAAACTGGAAAGGAAAATGAAACACGAAGATGCTAACGCACCTGTGCAGACCTCTGTCACAGGAAGATTCCTCTGGCCTTGATTCAACTAAATGGAGCATTTGCATATTCAGGGACAGATGCAGTGTATCCTGTCTATCATCTTGTTTTCATGATCAAGCCTCTACAAAGATGATTGTGCAACAACTACATCAGAGATTGACAGTTTACAGCTGAGGCTCTGATGTAACTCTGATATTTCCAGAGCATCTCGTTCTTATGTACAGTTTCGGGGTTTATCTGCTGTCCATCTGCACCTTGAGTCATGTGAGCCTCACCTCTAACAGGTGTGAGTGTGGAGTTGAGTTTTATCGCAACCAGAAAGCCCTCGATTAGGGCAGGAACAGGAAAGTGTTGTGCAACACTTGGGCAATCAGATGCTGATGTGCATGAAGTGTGTCACCATTACGAGGAATGAGGACAGAAACAGGACACACACTCATACACACACTTGTAATGTACAATAGCTTAATTCTGCTAACTGTGCAGATTGAATCATGGTGTGTTTGGTCTCTGGGTAAGACGGCGCATGATGGTGGTATTGTCAGTCTCTGACTGAAGATACTGTATATCCGTGATGTGAAGAAAAATGACTAAATTGAGGGAGACAGAAATAAAAGGAAGGAGAAATGCTGGCTGCACCAGGAGGAAGCTGATGCTTCTCCATTCAGCTGCTCCCAAACTGTATGTGTGTGTGTGTGTGTGTGTGTGTGTGTGTGTGTGTGTGTGTGTGTGTGTGTGTGTGTGTGTGTGTGTGTGTGTGTGTGTGTGTGTGTGTGTGGTTGCGTTGCGTTGCATAATGCATCATAAATGAACCTTTTACCTACTTACTTTGAACTGATTTACTCATTTATATGTAACAATATTTAAGTCTGAGCCGCATTATGCCGGTGCTCTGGCTCTCTGTTAAGCATTTCGGAATAAAAATTGAAAACATTTGAAACCTTGCGCTGTGTTGCTGGATCAATCATCACGATCAAACAGAAAAACTTTGGCTTAGAACAAAAAGAGTTCAGCGGTGCAGCTTGAAAGCTCTTGAAACGTAGAACTTCAGGTTTCCTACTGAAGACGCAGTCTAAAATAGCTGAAGTAGGTTTCTCCTGCCTGGCTGGGGCCCTTCGTTTCTTTTCAAAGAAACACTGGCCTCGATAAACATCCGCTGGTGGAAACACTGGCCTGACAGTCAGTGAATGGAAAGGTTTGAGGTGAGAGTGTGGCCACACTGAGGTGTCAGCAGCGTGTGCAATCCTATGTGTACTTGCATTCATGTGTATTGGTGGCCTCTCGTAAGTTTCCATCACAATTTTCATTTTCATCTCGTGCACCTTTGTAGTCGATTCAGGTTGACCTCTGAAATGCTTGTCCTTCACAAAAAGTACCACTACAATACATGTTCAGCTCAACTTCCTTTTGCTTTCAGCTTCCTGACCTCTATTTCAAACGCTAGTAAGGTAAATACTTTCTGTTTGAAAAAATAATGCTTAGTAAAAATTGAAAACAATCTTGAACAATAACGTTAAGAATAAAATGTTGTGGTCTAGAAAAGGCACATCATTGTGTGCATGTCATGTAACACTATTGACTTATAACAAACAAAAGCCCATTTGAATGTGTTTAGTTTTATCAGTGATGTAATTTCTGCGAATAGCAAACTGATACTTTGCTTAACAGATCAACATAAAATCAACAGATTAAATTAAACTAAACACACATTTGTAATTAAGATAACATTGTCAGCTCATCTGTTCAAATGTGTAGACCATAGCCAGCGCAAAGGATCCAATATTGAGATATCAAACTGGTTTGGTGATACTGTGATGTCTTTGTGTTCTACATATGAGAGTGCTGCTGGAGGCAGGATATAGTACATCTGCTTCACGCTCCATAATGATGGGGGAACTGCACGTGCTAGCACCAAAACACTGTGACAGACTATTACATTACAGTGGTGCCAGTTCAAAGTGGATTGCTGTTATTGAAGGAAATTAGAGTTTTTGGCAAATTACAGAACAAGATTCGCTCCAAACTGTTTGGGGTGATTTTTGAACAAATTCCATCAAATACTTTTAAGTTTTGAAATAAAAAAATGCATTTCCATTTAAGTATGAAGGGTATTAGTGAATATTTTTGGATTTAATCAAACAACTTACTACTCTTTTTGTCTTGTATTCAGTACACAAGATACTTTTTTACATATGATTTCATTGTTATAGTTGTATGTGGAAAAACTAGAAGTACTTCTAAACTTCAGAAAAGTTCATTTTGAGAGATGTTTAAGAGACAGTGTATACAGTATGTTTTAGAAGAAACATGAATGAAGCGCTCTGTGACTGGTACAGATGTCTTCTGACTCATTGCATTAAACTTAATAATTGCCATAACCTCTGATGACAAGTACTTCTTCATCCTCCTCTTCGTCTCCTCTACTTTTACTTATCTTCGTCTTACTCACCCTCGTCTTCGTCTGTCAAACTCTTTCCCCCGTCTTTTTTCGGGGCTGTGTGAGATGAGTACAAGACAGGGGAGAGTGTTAGCTGTGGTGAGCCACAGACCAAAATAACTGGTACTTTTTTTATAAAAACACATGTGCATCCACCCACACATAATGTCACACATGCGTGCACAGTCACACTCTCACACAGACAGAGGTCCCTTTTATTTGAGGATCCCTGGAGAGAGGTGTAGTTGGATATATTTTGGCCATGAGAGGAGAGATTGAGTGTGTTGATGTCCAGAGCTGGAAATGGACCTCCATGGAGAGTGAAGTAGGCCATATGTAGATGTTTTTAGGAACTAGTTTAATCAACTTTCAACTCAGAACTAGAACATACCGTCCAGATAAAAAAAAGTAACTGTTTCATTTGTAACTTCAGCTGTGAGTTACTACTCTCTGTCTCACTTTCTCTCCGTTTCCTTCTCTGGTGACATATCCTGCAGCCTCCTGTCAAGCTGGCATAGTGGCATCATTCTAAAACTGGTATTAGGCATTTCCTGCTGCGTCCGTTGGGGTGTGTGTGTGTGTGTGTGTGTGTGTGTGTGTGTGTGTGTGTGTGTGTGTGTGTGTGTGTGTGTGTGTGTGTGTCGGGGCGGAACGCACCTGGTCCGCGCAGCTGTGGGGATCCTAGCAGGGGGGAAAGAGAAAGAGAGAGATAGAGGAAGGAGGGAAAGAGAGGGATGGGAGGAAACGAAAAGGGGGCCCTGTGTGTGCTGTACTGGGGACCCGAAGAGTTCAAATAGAAAGAAAGATGTGCGGAGAAATGGAGGGACACGATATCGCGGCACAGTAGCTTAGCATGAGCGGGCCTTGTATCCACAAAGTTGTTGGAAGTACCCTTTAAAAGGAGATATTCTGTTTATAGCATCAATCTGTTAGAAAAGGATTTGTGAGGTAGAGTTTCTGCATCAGCCACATGTGAGGGAAATCATGTGCTTTCTCTAGTAAAGATTTAACAATAATCACAATGATTCCTCTCAGTCTAATTAACCAACCGTGGGTTTATAATATTATTTAATGAGGTCTCGTCAAACGTTATTATTAATCTCTAACAAGAAAAAAAAAGCTTATGCTGCTGAATGATCCTTTACCCAGTTGGTTTAAAATATTGTATGTATACTCAAGTAATTATATTGTGGTTTGAACACATCTGATTTACATATTGACAGTCGCCTCTTTTCATTCCTGAGTCCCAAATCCTAGAACTAGAAAATGTGTCAGTCCATACCAGAATGCAGTTCCTCTGTCCTTCTGCAGAGGGGGCAAGGAATCTGGGGGGGGAAAGAATGGAAGAGCAGTGATAGAAAGATTTTCACAATTCAGATTTAAGTGTGAGCAAATAGGCCAACGATAAGAGGAAACCACGTGGGAACCCACGCTAGGAGGAAACAAACAAATGTGTCTATCAGGCGTTTTCTTTCAAAGAGCCCAGAGCTTCTCCAGGATGTGGCAGGAGAGCACAGATGTGCACACACACACACAGTCTATTTCACAGCTGGACGACCAAGGAGCCGTCAACACTGGGAAGGTCAAATGACCGGGTCAAAGGCCAAGCCACAAAGAAACGCAATGGAGGAAAGGGGGAGCACGAGGGCATCAGGCACACCATGCACACACATTTATTAAAGTCATCATCAACACTGTCGCAACTTCTGAGCCTTTGCTCCAGATGGGCAAAGGAGGCAGAGAACATCGGTCTGTCTGTAAGCAGAGGCAGTTTGGTCTGAAATAAAATAAAAAACACAAACAAACACACACACTGCGGTCAGTTTGTGCATGTCGGTCAGAGTTTTGGTAATTCGATAAGAAGCCAGGTAAGTCAACATCCAAGCAGCAAATCAGTAGATCAGTTCCTAATAATACGCTTCCCTTCATTCTTTTAAGGTAAATATTTTCAATTTAACTAGGAATAGAGTATATTATGTAATTTGATGTTGTAGCATGTGCTGAAGTGAGATTATGTTGCTTTGAAAGATGAAATAACACAATCTTTATCATGCTGACGAAAACTTGAATTCACAGAGAATATATTGCAAGTCACCTCACAATAGGTGATGATCTACAGCCTTACTGGATTTGGAGTCACCCGTAGCTTATTTGGCTAATGTTTGACACAGCTTCTCTGCCACTGTTTAACTAGTTTAGCCTTTACCATTCCTCTGCAAATTGTCACTTCTAAACTCAATGACTGCTGTTCAGCAAAGTTTCATTTTGACAAGTGAATAAGTTCTTAAGAACTGCATGAACTACTAACTGTGGCCTTATTCTGTTTCCCAATTCTCACAGGAAATCCAGAATAGCTGCTTCTTAATAATATTCATGAGATGTCGGGTCACAGCAGGTGAAATGAAACATGTCTTAATTTCCTAGAGGTGACCGGACTAATGCATTACGCATTGGTGTGCGGGTAAGTGCTCTAATTACAGCAAAGTGGATTAGCAGCTATTTCAAAATGCCCAATCTCTACCTAATGCATATTTTGAATAGAAAACAATACAAAATGTGTAAGTGCAGAGAAGACTAGGTTATTTAAGTTTCTCGTTGTGGCTTTAAAGATAATGTGGACAATCTATTTTGAGAGTTACGAGTATATGAAATTGAGTTACGGAGGATTTGTGGTCTCTTATATGAAGAAAAGAAAGGTGGGGGAGTTGCCTGGGAGCCGTCTTGAGAAGTGTTTACTTTGTCATGTGGGTTTCTCTGTTTAATCCTATGTGACAGGGATTTATTAACACTTGCAATGACCTTTTTTATTATATATGTGTTTACTGTACTTGTTTTTTTTAATGGCAAACTGCATCTAAATTCAAACCTCATGTTTCCCAAACAACAGCCAGGCAATCATGCTTCTGTCTAATTACATAGAACCAACATATTTATTTTTTTATGGCAGCAAACTGTGAACACTGAGCTCTCCTCTGTCCCCGACTTATCTAACAGCTACTTTGTTATTTTAACTTGAAATTACCTGCAACACACACACATGATCTTATCAGCCCATTAAGATATGCTAAGTAACGTGCATGGTCAACGATGCGCTTTAGTGACCCCTGAGTTCAATTAGCCCCGGCATGCAGCCTAATTTCACAGTGTGACCCCTGCTGCTGCACAGACACACTCACACAGAGTACACCTCCCTTTAAATGTCTGTCTGTGTCTCCCGGTGATCAATGTGTGCTTTGAAGGGAAGCACCAGCGAGGCGTTCAAGGGAGGGGACCGAGGGAGGGGACCGAGGGAGGGGACCGGGTGAGCGAACGCAGGTCCCGAGTGGATGGCGGGGAGCAGGGTGGAGGAGGAAGAGAGGAGTAGTAGTGCAGTATGGGACAAGAGGTGAGGAAGGTGACATTTTATCCACAGTGATGGATGGATGTTCACATATAGAGAGATTGTATCTTTAGAAGGTAGGTGACCCCTGACCAACCCATAAGGCCTTATGTGAAGACAACAACTTTTGTTTTGAAATGGAGAGAGAGAGAGAGGTCATGAGGCAGAGACGTGTTTGTTAAGGTGAAGAGAAGAAGAGACTATTCTCAACAACAACTAGAGAGAGACACTATCGGCATCTGACCTCTCTGACCTTTGTGAACCTAATATCTGTAGAAATGTCTAGGAATTCCTGTTTACAGCATTTACATATTCTTCCTTGTCCTACCTGACTTCTACAGAGTTTATCACTTTTACAAGCATTTATAGTATTTCAAGAGGTTAACACAGGCCCACTCACAGACATAGTCGGGCCCCAGAAAAGGTCCAGTTAATGGGACCTCAACAAATCTGATTCAGTGATTTCTCAGGTCAATTCCCCCCAAAATGCATTCTAGGTTTTTTCTGATTTTGCAACGGTTGCATGCAAGAAAAAAAGTCACATACAATTTTCAGCACAGGGAATTTTTATAATGAAATAGGCTTCATCTAACATAGAAAAAAATAGCGCATGGTTTATTGTTATTTGAAGTTATTTTTGAACAAATTGGGTTATCATTGCTTGTATTTAGGATACACATGTTTATTTCTGGCCACATAATAAATGAACACATAATACACAGGCATAGGTTTGGTAATTGATTTATATTTGTTTCATTATAAACAGAGATGGACTTAGATTTAGGCGTTTGGAAGAAATGATGTGAGGGGCCAGAAGACGAAAGGATCCAACACAACAACAGCATCAGGCAATGAAAGTGTGCAGGGAGGAGAGGAGCGGGAGGTACAAGGGAGCCCCCTGCCCTCTCTGTCTCCAGCCAGTCTGCTGCAACATCTGGAGCTCACATCAACGCTCCTCAGAGACTGGCACTGCAGGAGAAAGGGATGAGAAAAACGGACAGAGAAGAAAAAAAAGAGAATAATCATAAAGACAAAGGAGATGAGAGACGCGTAAAAAAAAATGGTGAGGTGAAGGAAAACATGATCAGTGCACAATAGATCTGAATAGAGCTGTGTTCATACAGCTGTGTTTGTGGTCGGTGTGTGTGTTTTGCTCATCATTTCCCAGTGATCATCTTCAATGCAGAGCAGAGAGAGAGCATGAACACTGGTTAGCTGCTGTGGCGAAACACTCTGTGTGGCAGGAAACACAACAGCCTGTCATCTCTGCAAAAACACTAATGGAAAACCTCACTCTGATAGAAAATGTGGGTGTGAATGCACAAAAGCAAGTTTGTGTTGTTGTGCATGCATTTGAATACCTGCATGAGTATGTGCTAGGTTTTCTTTAAAAAGATTAAATGCAACGTACATCTGCCAGAGCATCAATTAACTCGAGAACCACAGACTCTCTTTGGAGATAACAAGTGAGACTTCCCTTAGAGATGTGCAAACAAAACAGACAAACTCTAACCTTTTCAAATTTCGTAACAGCTTTTTGAAACCAAAACACTTTATCTTTTAAAGTTTGGTATATTTAGTTTAAGTGCTGATTTAAAAAAAAATATGAACCTACTTTTTAAGCCTTGTTTCAATTTGTAATAGTTTCGTTTGGCAATTATCAATCCAAACCTGGGTTATATTCTCACTACATTCTATGCAGTGTTTTCAATACTATTTAGGTGACACATATGGCAATAGAGCGTACGCACACAAGCGTTCAGACAATCACAGGAAATACTTAGTGTAAAAATCAACATTCCCTGAATGCTGCTGTTGAAAGCATCCATCTGTGTTTTACGAGCAGGTTCAACATCTTTCTCACAACTTCTGGGAAATTCAGTTTAACCCTGGTGTCTTGTAATTGGGTGCAATAGGTTTTACCCATCTCCTGTCTAAACAGAGCCACACTGATTTAGATATTCTCATCAGCCATGAGAACCAGAGACGATAGGCATCAGTGACTGATTTAAATGTCACATTGTTGAACCTTTAGATAACATGACGGCCTGGGAGCTGACCTTTTTCTTGACAATTTAGAGTTAATGTTTTACGTCCTGACTGTGATAACAATGTCTCAACCCACTCGACTCACACTGGTAGCTATAAGGAGATTTAAGTAGGTCAACCGTTGGGAAATCAGGTTGAAACCAAATGTACTGGTCTACCATTGCAAGAGGTGATAGTGTGTGAATGTGTATGTGTGTTTGCCGGGGTGGGGGGGTCACAGGGATGTTCTTGACTGTGTCATCTCCAGCAGCTGTTTCCCTCAAACCCTGCCTCGCCCCCGTCCCCCCCTCCCACCCCATCGCCTCACAATGAAACCAATACAAAGGAACAGGAAGTGCCTCCCGTTAACTGGGGCCCAATCAAAGCCATCATTATTCCCGTGTCAGATTTTTTACAGGAAATAGCTTCTCAGAAAATATGCCAGCTGTGCAGGGAGTGTGGTATTATTGTCTTATAGGTCTTGTCTGTTATTGCTTTTTCTTGTGGTTATCAATCGCTGCTAACAAAAGGACACATAGAGCCGTCTCGACCACGTGCGCGGCACACTGTCACTGCTGTGCGTTCACAAGGCAAACCAGGCACTGTGTTCTCTGGGGTTGGGTGGTTATTGTGCATGCTGTGAAAAGGGCTCCCCTGCTGTGCCTGCACCGGCTTATTTGGTTCCCATCCTGAACCGAGCAATTGTCTTTTTCAGCCCGTGCGAGGGGAGCTGAGCCCAAAGAGCACACAGATGCAGAAGTACATACATGATTGCACACACACTCACACACACAAAGCTTTGCCTACTGAAGTCGCATCTGTAAGAACGCTGCTCAGATTACAGCATAAACGGTGGGTTCAGGTGAAGCCTAACGTTTGCCAGATGCTGCGATAAAGTCACCAGGAGGTTAGCCTAACATTGGAGTGTTGTTGTTGGTTGGGGAGGGTGGAATCATCTGCCTCCCTAACAAGAGGGGGGCACATATCTGGCATGAACAGAAAAAGTCATTTATGATCGTTATCCTAAACGAGCGTGAAAAACAACACTGCCGCTGTTGCTTATATGTGGTATTTAAACCCCAGAGTTTAACTCAAATCTCGAGATTGATCAGTGTTGCAGCTGAATAGAAAGGTAGCTTCTCTGTTTATCTGATCTTCCGTTTGTCCTCTGTAATCTCTCTGTCTCTCTGAGGCCTTACAGACGTCTGGAGGACAATAATTAACTCAACGCGTTGACACAGGTGAGCACTACTCGGGGTTGTTAATCAGTCATTATAGAGCTGCTGTGATGTGAATGAACAGACTCACACATTTGATTGACCACTAACATTGTCATAGCTTGTCTGTCACGTTAGGCTAAGGCCTATTCACTTACAAAATGCCACTGTTGACTATATTAACGCTGATAAGATAAAGGGGAAGTCCCATCTGTCTAAATCCTCCACTGTTCTATACTCTGCTGACGCACAACCGGTGATAAAATATCTTTACACGTGAGCCTTTTGTGAATACAATGCAAAGACGCTGTGAGTTCTATCAGTTTTACGCTACCTCTCACCTCTCACAGGCTGGGCTTTGTCAGGCGATCGCTTGTTTTGGCCAAAAGGACTGCTCTGCGTCCTTCACTGTGAAGCTTATCAGCGGTGTTTGAAGTGCTTGTCTTTATCTGAGCTCACTGTGTTGAGGTCATTAGCCCGACCCTGTTGTCTCTATCTCTGCCTTCACCATTTGTACTCTGAGTTCTGCTTTTAAAAGATTGAGTTACAAATGTGCTAAATTACTCGTAGGCCCAAAGGGAAACAGCCATGCAGATACTTTTGGTATTAGTTCCCCAAGTTTAGCGATATTCAACGATGCCATTTTGTACATGTTGTTGAGAGTGCCTTTAATTTGAAAGTATACACAGAGAAACAGTAAACAACAAAGAGAGGGTGATGACATATGACAAGTTTCCTGCCTTGAACTGGGAGCATTGTAGGTGTCTTAAGTGGGCGTTAGACCGAAAATAGTGTCTGTGTTGCTTCAGGTACAAGGGAGACAGTAAGATATGAGCCAGTTTGAGCAATGCCTCTATGAGTATGTCATTTTAACAGACGCCAAAACTGCTCAGTGTTTAGGTTTATTACAGTTAAGTACAATTTTACAAGAAGTGTGCAGTAAAGTTTTTACAAATAATGGTTATATTTCTGTTTTGCTTTTTTCACTAAAAGCAATGAGGTATCTGCATAACAATGCAGTGTTTCTGTTCAATATCAGGACACTTTAATGCTTACTGTATCCAAACTAGTACAACATCTTTTTGCAGTATTGGTAACATTTGATTGTGTCTTTTTATATCAGTTTTGCTTGGATTTCTGACTCTTACATTTCTTTTATTTATGAGTTGCTGCATAAATATAGTTCTCTTCTCTTTAAATACTTCCAGATTGTGAGAACTCTCTTCTACATACCATATTCCTCTTTTGGCCATTCTGGGGAATTGGAGGAAGCAACATTTATAGAAATCTTGATTGGCTTTGAACGTCCACTTTGGCCAGACTCTTAACATCGTGGTGCAAGGATATTTTCAGTAAATTACAGAGTAGCCAGAGAATGTTAGCAGGAAATGTCCATGAAACAATACACTCAGAACAAACATGGCTACACAGATATGGGCATTTCCTGGTAGTGTTACTCTCTTCAGGAGTGACTCATTGCTGTGTTACTTAAGATTTTGTTTTAAGAAACTATACATAGATTTCTCTAGCATTTTTGCTTAGCACTGTCCAGAAGTAGCATCACCAAGTTGCAATGGGTCACACAGATTAGGATGGTGATCTCTTAACTTATTACCTAACATGGTTCCGGGACAAAACAAGAAAAGCTATATGTTTTAAATCTCCAAGCAAAACACACACACTGGATTATTACAACTTTAGTGATGTGATGTTTTTACACACCAAACCCAATTAAGACTTGCCCTATAATGCATGCTCTAGTCTACAGGGTAATGAAGATGACCAGCTGGCGGAGTGTCCATTTTCCCTGAGTGCTTATGTCCATTGAGGGATGCCCTGGACGTCACAACCCCATAATTAAAGCCATTACGATTGTAGGTGATGGGGGTGGGGCTGAACAGAAATCGTATCGTATCGTATCGTAGCGTATCATAATGACAAATGGAGAGGATGATTAAGCAACTTTATGAAAGGCAGACAGAGTGAGAGAACGTCCGGTAGCAAGGCCCATGCATGCAGCTTGTGTGTTGTGTTGGATTGGTTACGGAGCTCAGTAGTCTGCGTAGGAGCCTTTAATCAGGTCACTGAGAGCACAGACCTCTCTGCTCCCACTCTGCCCCCTCCGTCTGGAGGGCTCCGACAGGGGTGACCAAGAGGGGCACCACTGACCCAGATTAGGGAGGGTAAGGGTGTGTGCATGTGTGTGTATGAGAGGGGTGGGAATCAGCTGTGTATCATGTCTTCGTCCCCACTGTGTCATTCGTTAGCAGCACAGGGAAGAGAGATGAAGAGGGGTGGTGTGTGTGTGTGTGTGTGTGTGTGTGTGTGTGTGTGTGTGTGTGTGTGTGTGTGTGTGTGTGTGTGTGTGTGTGTGTGTGTGTGTGTGTGATATCCATTTGTACAATATCCATTTGTACATGCAAGTGTGTGTGTTTAGGGGGTGGGGGGCAGACGGAAGGCAGTGTTAAAAGAATACAAAGCCAGTGACAGAAGGAGAAAGTCACTGCTGTGGTGCATCTTGGATGTCAGGGAACCACTTGACCTAGAAACACATGACACACACACACACACACACAAACACACATACAGGTGCAGAGATACCCACCAGGGACCTAATGGCCTCTGTGTGTGTCTTTGTGAAGCCTGACCAGCTGAACCCCTGCAGCAGCAACCAAAGTCAGGCTCCTCTGCGTCCTTCTTCCTCTCAATCCCTCTCTTTTTCTTTCCTTTCTGTCACTTGCCATCAAGCCTGTCCCGCAGTCATTTTCCACACTAATGTTTTCTGCCCCTCTCAGCTTGTTCTCTTCATTGGGCTTCCTGATCACGCATACAAATGTCCTGTTTCTATCTCTCCATTTTGCTCCCAGCCCATGTTGTCTCATCAAAAAAACACATGCCTAACCTTGTGTAGGGTCAGAAAACCCATTAAGACCCCCTGTTTGGACTTGATGCCCTTGATGGGCCAGCCAGCTAAACCTTTCACTAGAACTTACCATTGTAATTGGTCGGAAATGTTGGTTTATGTTCATTTTAGTTGCTTCTTCCACCACAATTTGCAAGCTTTGCCTCCAGCTAGCTTTGTTTTTATAAAACATTTATTCATAAGTATTATATTAAAGAGCAGTACAAATTGCCGGCAAATATAGACCCAGTCCGTCCTTAATTGCAAGGTCAAAATTCTAGTTTAATGCACATCAATCACAAACGCCCCCCTTTCAAACAACAGAAAGAACAACATTTTTTGTCTGGTTTGTCTTTGACGATAAAAAATATATCTCCAAATATGGTAGAAATCTCAAGACTGGATGTTGATCAGTCATTTTTCCCTGGCAATGTGGAGACAACTAGCAAATGGGCTGTCTGCAGATGCTCATTCTGTATGTTTATTTGCTGGTTTTGAAAACAGAAGAAAGGTTTTAGGAGGGAATATTAGGGCCCTCAATGCTTCCATTAATGGTCATCCAGTGGAAAACCACAGCAGCGGGCTCAATGTCAGCTCTAGAGTTGTTGTAAATAATCATTCTGAGTCTGACTGCTTGACAGTCTGTTTTGTAGGGAAAAGACTGCAGCCATCGCTCTTCTGGATAAGTCACTTTATTAAAGGTGTTATGACTAATCACTTCGCCAACTGGCCCCAACCATGGTCACAAAGTCTGGCACTAACAAAGCCAGATGTTTATCCTCATTGGATGGCTGCAGAATAAACGGACTGTTCTAGTCAGGGACGATGAAAACGACAAAACAATAGTGTGACCAACAGCTGGCAGCCTCTCCGCCTGCACAGTCGCACTGAACATTTTACAGTCAGCTTGTTTTGCTGGCCATGGGCTTTATGGCCTTCTGTGGCTTGTGTCCCACCTGCAATGCAGTTGTATGGCTCTATTTATCCCTGCATGAACCAGTAAAATATTCACACCCAAGGACATAGGCAGCATCACATGACCACATAATCATGACAACAGCAAAGTTCCCACAGTATAATTATGGACTAACTTGATCTTAGTCTTTTAAAACGTTAAAGCCCCACTTAACCAAATCCTCACTACTTTGTATTTATTTCAAGGTATGTTGAATGGAAAATGTATTTGCCGCAAACTGAGACACAAAAAACATGTCCATTCTTTTTTTAAACATCAGATTATATTTAGATACAGCTGAGAAAAAACTAGTTCACACGAGGTCAAAAATCATTTATTGACCTAAATGTGTCACAGGTGAGACGATATGGGATTTTGCTACAGCTGCTAAAGAAAAATATTAAAATTGTATTAAATAACATACAGACAGTGGAAATGCTTGCTGTGATATTTATAACCACACTGGCATAGATTACAACCAGTGTCAGATTGTTAGGTATTTTAGTTATTTTTGGAATGAAATCACACCTGTATTTCGAAAATGTCCTCATCCAAGATACAGTATTTAGTTAACCAGACAGCTACAGACAGTAGCTTAATTTTAGTATAGAATTTGCAATGCCTAACAGCCACAATGGGCACACAGAGGCTGAATGAATGAATGAATCAATGAATGAAGTACGTGGGTGAGTTTCTTTCTTAATACATCGTGACCATCTCATCAAAAAAACAGGCCAGATCGTTATTGCTAAGCTTGAACAATCGACTCAAACATAAAAAACAAATGACCAGTACAAATCAACAATGTCCATAAAATGTCATGTCACCGCCTGGGTCACTTGGGACAAAAGCTCTAGATCTGTAGGCTGTTCAAAGCTGATGCTGAGGACTGTAGCGTCTTTGATGAAGGAAAACAGGGAGCAGAGGAGGAGGAATCCAGCACGTCACACACCAGGGATGCAAAGAATTAAGTTTCAGTGTGTTTCTTTCCACTTAATTATCCCCCACTTAAATAGGCCTGCACTTGTGGATGAAAAAGATACCCTTCTGTATACAACCCGGCCTCTCCTCATGACAGTATGGTGCTTTCCCTGCCTCTGTCGCTCTTATCTCACGAGATGACCCTCATTACTTTACACTCTGTTCTGTTGTTACCAGAAGTAGAAAGAGACACTTTGTTTATGTTGAGAGAAGGTGCTTCAAGAGGTAAAGATGTGAGAAGAGGGGTTAGGATTTCAATCCTGGACACACATTGAGTCATAGAAGTGAAACAGATGTTTAGGCTCGTTATTATGTGGTAGTATTTTTTATTACTACCTAAGTATGTTGCTGCCAATAAAATATACTGGGTTGAAATTTAATTGAGAGAGAGAAGGAGAGAGGAGGAGAGAGGAGGGGGCGCTGCTAATTATGCATGGCGATTGTTGATGTCTTGATTGTCTGCGTCCAGCTGCACGGAGGAGCGGGGAGAAGGAGGGGGAGGGGGAGAGGGAGAGAGGGGGAGAGAGGGGAGAGAGGCAGACTCACTGACGCCAGGCTCGGAATTCTCCCATCCATTGAAAGAGAGACTCGATTGTGTCCGGGGCCTTTCCGACAAGCACCTGATCCTTGCCCAGACACACGTGTGTGTGTGTGTGTGTGTGTGTGTGTGTGTGTGTGTGTGTGTGTGTGTGTGTGTGTGTGTG
>NW_011359123.1:107237-113329 GCF_000735185.1 Notothenia coriiceps | reverse complement strand
GGGGGGGGGGGGTGATTGCCATGAGGAAGGCAGTGACTCCAACATCTGGTTAACCTCTGTATAATGGTGAAGATATCTCCAGCTATGCACTTTTACACACAAATACAAAAACAATTCAGATAAATGTATGTTCTGTACCTTTAATTGTTTGTGATTTAAAAAATAATAATGTTATAATTAATTAACTATGTGTTGTTCATGTAACGTAACATAACTCTACATACATTACTTGACAATGTAAAGATTTAGAGTTGCAATGACGTCAATAATAATAATAATCATTATATTTTATTGGCTTTTTTGTTATTACACAATAGAGTATTGTGAAGAGCTTTCCTCTAACTTTTCCTGAGTATAACAGCAGACAGGAGGAGGGAATCGTGGGGGCGTGGATCCATGTCCATGAGTGACAGACCGGTCAGCCTATCGGATCTCTGAGCGCCTCTGCTTCTTATCCCTCTGGTGGTGGACGGGGGAGGGCGGGCCGTCTGCCAAAGAGGGGAGTGCGCGTCGGGGTGAATGGATGACGTCGGGAGGCTGGCGCCAGCATGTCTGGGACTGGCGCGTTAGATCAACACAGCTGGGCCGGGATAGGACACACAGCTGGCTAAGGCCTGCATTCCTCCACAAAACAGGATTGTGAGAAAAGGGGAAAATAAGACCCAAATAGGAGCAGAACGGGACGTGCTTTGATGTAAACTAAAACGTAGCAACATTTGGAATTGTTAAAATATAATGTTCACAATTAAACTGTTTAGCCCAAAATATGTTTTGATTTGAGCAGTAGCCAAAGTGACTGGAGAGATTTGTGCACCCATAATATTTGTTGGCGTTTTAATGATGGTTGAATACACTGGTACATGCAACAGGGCTATAAGAAAAGGACTATAACATACCAAAAACGTGAATAATTAGTCATAAATCCATATCAAATTACCAATCATCAGAATAAAAATGTTTTTACAAATGTGTTCGAGTCTAAAATAACCTGTCTTTCCACTGACCTTTTACCTATATTGTATAAATATAATTTGTTCAACTTTTATTTATTTTTGTAAACAGATTATGTGGGTAGTGCAACCCAAAATAATCACTTATACTCCTTAAATATTTAGACTATTCATCAACCAATATGATATTATGTTCTAAATAGTTTTTAAAGACATTACTTTGGATTTAGTGTTTTGAAAGTCTTAAAGTCATATATGCAGCCAAACTTGATTTACAGTAATAAGTACAAACAATAGGCCATAATTATGGACCACGATAAGCTTACTGGCATCTCCCTTTCTCTATTATACACATCATTTCATAGAGTTATAGCTGTCTATGAAAGTAAAAGTGAGATAGAGTCTGTAGTGAAACATAATAATAAGTCCATCACATATCTTAGACTCAGAAGGTCTGGTTGTAAACTAAAAGTATTCCTCATGTTGACAGGGATTCTTCCACTTTAAGAACATTTCTATCTATTTCCAGCAAATACAACCAGCTAAAGGTGGTGACTAATTGATTGACAATACCCTTTAGGCATCCCAGCCCTAATTTCCTCATTCTTTCCAACCTTTCCACAAGGTGAAATCAACCAATGAGAATAGCCTTGCTCTTCCCACTGGCCAATCAGAGCACGGTGCGAGGAAAGGGGCGTAAGAAGGCGTGCTGTGTATAAAGAGCTAACTGTACGTCGCTGTCAGAGCACTGTAGTATTTCAGGACAACGATAGAAGAACTAGGAAAACCTACACCACGGTATATTCAAACACCAAGCCGAGTCTTGTTGTTATTGTTTTCTGTTTTTCACCATGAAAGCCATCAGTCCCGTCCGTTCGGTGAGGAGTTGCTACAAGGCCGTGTGCTGCATTTCGGAGCAGAGTCTCGCCATTACCCGGAATAAACACTCGTGTCTGGAGGAGCCGCTGTGCGATATGAACGACTGCTACTCCAAGCTGAAGGAGCTGGTACCAAGCATCCCGCAGAACAAGTCGGTCAGCCAGGTGGAGATCCTGCAACACGTTATCGACTACATCTTCGACCTGCAGATCGCACTGGAGGCGGAGGACACAGCGACGCCGGAGATGGTTCTCTCAATAAAGGTGAGGGGAAATGCGGGCTTACATCGAGATTCACTAATAGTTGCCTTTCTGCACTTTAAAGATATATGTGTTGTTGACCTTTAAAGTGTTGTCCAAAATGTGCATCCACGCTTGCATGCATGGCGTTGATTTTATAGACTAGCCTACTATACCCAGATGATGTTCCGTGATATGTGATGTCGTTGCAAACATGTTAAACCCCCAACGTTATTATTGTTTGCATGCATTTAGAATGAAAGTATTGTCAGCGTCTAACACTTTGCTCTTTTTGCTTTCTATTCAGACTGCGGACCTTGCTCGCAATTTCTCCAAAGAAGAAGGGCGGTTGTGCCACTAGGAAAAGGATGACAAATCACGGTATGTGGGAAATTTATCATTTAATTATCAGTCCCTAATGTGTCCCTAATTGGAAGAAATCCCGAGATAAGTGTGCTTAACCCACATAACTTCAGGGCACTTGTTTATGATCATAACAGTGTCTTGTTTTGACACTGAAAAGGAAAAAGCTAAAAAACTAAACTTTTAATGGCTGTGAGAATAGTGTAGGCATTGATGTGTTTGGAGACGGAGGTCCCCCTACCCTTCACATTCACCATGGTTGCCAATTAGACAGGCCAGTGAATGTGTAGCGGATTCATTGCTATCTGCCTGGGGTTAATGAAAGTTCCATGCTAGGCGCCAGTCTGTCTGCTCTCCTCTGCAGGGAGGGGGGAGGGAGTATGAGAGGGAGAGATCTGACTTCACTTTTCTTCCTTTCTCTCCATGCAGGTGCAGGGAAACACATGTCTCCACTTCACTCCGGGCAAGAGGACAAGAGGGGCAGAAAGGGTGGGATAGGTATTTGAGAGAGAAGGAGAAGAAGAAGGAGGAGGGAGGTGGAGGGCTTAAAGAAGAAAAGACAGGAAAAAGTGGACTGTTTCCTAGATGAGTGGGGATCAACAGCGGTTCATGAGCAACAACACAGAGACTCATTCTTTGGCCCCAGGACAGACAAACCAACACACCAAAGCAGAAGTCAGGGTTGGAAACTGAAAGCGACCGGATTTGTATGCCCTCCTCCAGAAACCTGGGATCCCTTATTGGTAGAAGTAGAAACATTGGTACATTGTTGTTTAATTTTCCTTTATGTGATGCATTCCAAACCAACTTAATGGGGGTTAAACTTCACACCCAACATGAACTCTTTCTACACCAAGTCTCCCATCATCTCACACAATTATCCCTGCATTATTTCTCCCCTCTAATCTGATTTCTAATGAGACTGTTACAACTTCATACGAATGTGTACATATCTGCTGGGTATGGAAGGTGTGAGTCAATTTGGATGTTGGTATTTTTTCTGAATGGGAGTTTGGGTTTTCTTAGGTATAATCAGGACTCTATACTAGAGTTAATTGTGAATGTTTGTAGGGATTGTGTGATTTCTACAGACTATGTGCTGTGAGTTTTATAAACTCTTTATTATAAACGTACTTTGTATGTTACATTATGTTTGTTATGTGATGAAATGAAATAAAAAAAAGTTGTGAAACAGTTTGGCCTTTGTGGTTTACATTTATGGAATAACGAATGTGATATATCAACATGATAGTCAGAAAATAACAGTGATGCAGACGTAGCGCTGGATGTCAATGAAATGCTGATATAACAGGATGTACTCAGATGAATCTTGAGGTTGAGTGGTTGGAAATTAAACCAAAGGGAGTTTCCTGTGAGTGTTTCTAATTTTCCAAAGAACGAATTGCCGCCAGTCTAAAGAGGTTGAACTTCCTAAATGGTGTAAGAACAGAGGATGTTGAGCGAGCATAAATAATGTAATCATTGAATGAAAATGGCACTAGATCCGCTTGTGCAAAAAGCCTTGACCTTTGAAACTAGAGAATCACCTGCAAGGATAGCATTTATTGAACTGTAACAATAAGAACACCATTTCAACTGTTTGTATTACTATGCAGAGCTTCACTTATGTCATAATAATGTAATCAGGCCTACACAAAGAATACAACTCTCTGTGATACATGGACAGTTTGGTAAATTAAAGTAACTGTACTTAGTTGATCTCAAATGATGATTCAACTACTCCACACATTACCAGTGCCTCATCTGGATCATCAACTGTACAAAAATGTTGTTATTTATAGTCTTTTCAAACATCAAAATGAGACAGGAAACAAAACATCTAACTCTAATATGTTGAAACCATGTGATGAGGATCGAATAAATTGATGTAGTTGGTAGTTCTAACTTCATACTCCTAATGGTGTTGCAACTCCATCTAGTGGTAAAAGTGTGTTATTGCTATAAGTGGAAAACTTGAGACACAATGTATAGATCATAGAAACACATTTATAGTCAGCTCAGGCATTATTAGAAGATTTATTTGTTTCTTTTCAACAGCACTCAACGGTGGGCTAGAACTTTGAAATCTAGGAATCCATTTTAAATAAACAAAAAAAGGAATTCATAATCTGGGAAATTACTAAACATGTAGATTATGCTAAATTATATATAAACAATTAATTTGGCTAAAGATAATAAATTGTACGACAGGAAATGCAACTCTGTTACTGTAATTGCTCTTGATTGATTGAATTATAGTAACAGGGTTGGAAATCAATGCGTATTAACATACGCATTACATTATGAATTCACGCTAGCTGCAGAATGCAATGCTACTTTCAAGGCAAGGACAAACTTAGATATATATATATATAGAGATAATGTTGAATTTCATTTGTCTTATTGTGATAATATGAGCAGGATTTAGTGGGTTACAGTGCCACACTTCTTGACTGAAAGAATAAGAAGAATATGAAAAACTAGAGAATGCAATTCCTGAAGAAATTGCTAGTGGGAATGCTTTATGCTGAAAAGCTGACGCTAAACTGCTATGCTGAAATGTAATGTGTAAGAAGAAAGTGAATAATTTAGATTGAAATGATGCATGAACACTGGGGGCTTGAATGTGTGATGAGAGAAGAAAATAAAGTAAGAATATTTGAACCGCAAATTTCTGAACTAACTTGATGGCGAATGATCTGTCGCCATGGCAACAGCATTTGATGACACCCCATAATACGCTTAGATGCATTGATGGCTGCATTGTTACCAAACCTGTGAAGTTTTGGGCTGTTTGGAGTATTTTCACTGAAGTTATGAGAAAACCGTGTTTCATGGCGAGCATTGTGTTGCCATGGCAATGACATTTGAAGAAATCTCAAAACTGTCCCGAAGATGTCTTCACGGCTGGACTGTTAGCACACATGTGAAGTTTGAGCACTTTTTGAACATTTTCCTCGGAGTTAATGTATAGCGACATCGTCTTTTATGGCGAGGGATGCGTTTCCATGGAATGATGATACCCCATAATTGACGTAGAGCTGTTGAGGGCTGGACCGTTAACCATTATCTGAAGTCTGCTGCTCTGAGCATGTCAGTTGGGGACTAACGACGTGTCCAGAGATCAAAGGTTTCCATGGTGNCTCTTGAGAGTCTTGTTGACAATGTCAGCAGCAATGCATCAGACATTGTTTGTCTTTTGACTCTCCATGGGTGTGGTAGTGAGGGGTTTGTCCGCAAAGGAGTAGATATTTGTAGGCATACCGTAACTTGCCCTTGGCTTGGATGGAATCCGATTCCCATGCAGCCTGACAGACGAGGTTTGTTGGTTTGAAGAGAGGCCCTAACAGCAGATTTCCTTCATGTGACCTAAGAATCAGCCTAAGAATGTACAGCAGACAGAAGTAGCCATGTGTTGTGCTTTGGGTGTAACTGGGAAGGATAGTCTTAGAGATGAAATGTGTGCTAACTATAAACATTGTAATGTACACAATGTCCAGCTTTATGATATAAGTGATCACATTGAATCTTTCTGGCCGTTTTGCCTTTGTGCTTGCCTATAATTCGATAATTAAACAGATGACAGCCTGTCTTTCCACCACAATAAATGGTGTTTGCGTAATAGGGTTGAGTCACCAGAGGAATCCCATATGCAAAAAAG
>NW_011359123.1:40659-107207 GCF_000735185.1 Notothenia coriiceps | reverse complement strand
CCCTGTCCATCACGTCGTCTCCTCTGCTGGCATGCATTGAGGTAACTCCGCTGGAACTTCTACAACAACAACCATTCCACACGTTTATGCATCGTCTGTCGATTCAAAAACCACAACTTTCTAAAAACAGATACATCATAGAGGCTCGGTCGCAAGTTTGTTTACTATTCACACAGGTCATCCATCCCCGTAACTCTGGTCAGCTGAGCGCACACCCACCTTTCGACTACGTCTCACAACAATACAGACGACGCGGCCCCCTGTCTGGCAAGCCCGCAATGACCTGGTCAATCTCACCACCAACAAAGCAATAGGAAGCTCACTCGTTAATACCCGGTCCCCAACAATAAAAGTCACATTCAACGAATTCATTCTGGACAATATTAACTTGGACTTCTCTGTTTACAGAAACCTGGCAACAACCTCTTGGACTTATCTCTCACTCAACCGTCACTACCCCAAGGGATACTCATACATAAATAAGCCACGCTCGGAGGCCGAGGTGGTGATGCTAATACACCCGACAGGACATTACACCAGCCCCTCATCCCCATGCTCATGTCTGCTCTTCATATGAACACCCTGGCTTTAAACATCTCGGTCACACACGCTCAGTTCCTGCAGTTGTCTACCGCCCCCAAAACCAAACCCATCTTCTCCTCTGATTTCTCGATTCTGACCCAGTTGTTCTCTCTCCACCTCAAGTCCCTCCTACTTGGATTTCAACATCCAAATGGACTACCACTGCTCTACAATAATATAAAGCCTTCACGACAGCTTGACTGCTTCAACTAATTCACATGTCAACTTCCGCCTAACGTCCACATTCTGGAACATTGTTTGCTCGACGGACTATAACCTTCACCATCTGTACTGGCTCGCATCTTCCTACTGCTGAAACTTAGCCATCCATGTAGCTATCACATTCCCATGAGCAAACGGCAGATCAGCTTCGTCTAAAGTTGCGGAGTCTTCTCAAGTTACGCCGGCCCACGGGTTTTTCATCCAGACGCAGTTCAGGGCTGCACCACGGAGCCGTGTGGACCTGCAGTAAACCCTCGGATTTCGCTGCTATGAATACATAATCGCGTCAACAAGCAGGCAAGAGAGAGATAATGTGTTGTAGTAGTCAGTGAGATCAGAACGGGGCTATGGAGGTCCACAAAGGGAGTGGTGGATATTTTTTCAGAGAGGGAGGATGAGAGCGAGGTAGCTGAGACAGAGCTTAATTCGGAAGTGATTTGCGTTTTGCCTTTGGTGGTGGGGTGGGATGTGTGATGGTCATGGGTGGGGTGGGAATGTTGATGGTCATAGTGATGGCTAAGTGGTCGGAGAGGAAGAGGTCTGAGCCAGACAGATGGTGAAGGTTTAATCCAGTCGAGCAAACAAGGTCCAGAATGTGGCCACGGTTATGGGTCGGAAAGTTGACATGTTGAATGAGGTTGAAGCAGTTAAGCATGTCCGTGAAGTCTGTAGTTATTGTAGAGTCAGTGGAGTCCATGTGGATGTTGAAATCACCAAGTAGGAGGACTGAGGTGGAGAAAGAACAGAGCTGGGTCAGAAATTCAGAGAAATCAGAGAGGAATGATGGGTTTGGTTTGGGAGGGCGGTAGACAACTGCCAGGACTGACTGTGTGTGACCAGAGAGTTTAAAAGCCAGGTGTTCAAATGAAGGAGCAGATGAGATGGGGATGAGGCTGGTTTTAATGTCCTGTCGGTGTATTACGGCAATTCCACCACCTCGGCCCTCCGAGCGTGGCTTATTTATGTATGAATTTCCATTGGGTGTAGTGAGGTTGAGTGAGAGATAATCCAGAGGTTGTTGCCAGGTTTCTGTCAGACAGAGAAAGTCCAGTTTATTGTCCAGAATGAATTCGTTGAGAATGTGGCTTTTATTGTTGAAGGACCGGGTATTAAACAGAGTGAGCTTTATATTGCTTTGTGTGGTGAGGATTGACTCAGGTGTCATTGCCAGGGCTTGCAGACAGGGGGCGCGCTCGTCTGTATTGTTGTGATAACGTAGTCGAAAGGTGGGTGTGCGCTCAGCTGACCAGAGTACGGGGATGGAGTGACCTGTCTGAAAGTAAACAAACTTGCGACCGGAGCCTCTATGGGTGTATCTGGTTCGTTTTAGAAGTTTGTGGTTTTTGATGACAGAGATGCATAACGGTGTGGAATGGTTGTTGAGTTGTAGAAGTCTCGCAGCGGAGTACCTCAATGCCATGCCAGGCAGGAGAGACGGAGCGTATTGAGTGGACAGGTGAGCCGGGCAGCCGCTAGCATTCGCAGCTAGCGGGTATCCTGCAGCGTGATGACTGCGGAGGTGACTAGCAGGCAGCTAGCTCCAGGTAGCCCACGGAAGAGGGGTCCAAGCCAGCCAAAGGCAGGCAGCGTTGGAGGAGCTAGGAAGGTGAAGCCGGGAGGAAGGAGAGCAGGTGGAGCGGCGAAACGGAGCCGGTGTTTTCAGGTAGGAAAACATGGACACTTTCACACATCCAGCGATAGATTGACGAGTTTAACAGGACTGGTCGGCCAAAAAGCAGCTATGAAATGCTGAGGAAAGAGTAGAAAAATCCAGACAGAGAAGCGGCGAGCAAACGACGCCAGCGTCCTCTCACATCTTGGGGATTTTGTATTGCATTTCCATATAGTTAGGAGCATCACAATTCACCGCTGCATCAGACAAATATAACGGCCCGTCCACACGGCGGCGTGCGTTGAAGCTTCAACGCTTCTGCCCATTCACTTTGAATTTGGACTCACTTGGTCCACGTGCGTAATAATGGTGGAGAGCAGCCGCGGATTATCGTTTAAATCACCAGTTAAAAAAAAAGTTCTCCACAGGAATAAATATCTCAAACATAATTACCCAGGGGATTACCGGACAAAAAAGCATCAAGAAAACACGGTAACATCGGGATTGCATGCCTCGCTGACGGCACAGAAAGGGGGAATTGAGAATTATAACAATAAGCAGGTATGGGCGCCATTTCATATCACCTGTGTTTAAATTTCCGGGAAATATTATGCATATGCACACAGTTTCTAATTGTGTAGTGTGAAGCGTATTTATTTCCCCGCCATTTCCACACCATTACATGTGTTGTATTATACAGGTGAATATAACGGCATAAACTGTATTTTTAGAGCATGCTTGGTGTTTAAACTGCTTTGGAAATAGGCCTATATCATTTACAGATAGTCTTTTGCACGGGTATTGGGCATAAACTGACACAATGTGTCATTCAGAGGGACGGCTTGTGGAAAGAAACTGCTTTTAGTTTCTGCTTTTTTTTTTGTCGTGCAGTTCTCAAGAGCCTACAGAGGGGAATAGTGGGATCAGGTTGTGTTCAGGGTCTGCAGAACCAACATATTTTAAGTGTACAATTTTTAAATGAAGGGCATGTTGTCACTATTTCTTTTGATAACTTTGTTTTATTTTGGCAAAATGGAAAAAAAAGATCGTTAATATACCTGCAATTGCAATACACTGGGTCTGCATCTGCACTGATACTCAACTTATCAAGAGAATCGGGTATCGGCCATGACATGACTGATCCATATCAAGTATAAACGTAAACTATGTTAAATGTGATGGCGGGTCATAGATTAAGTGTTTAGTGTCACAGCTATCACTGTCCTTATCTTACCTATGAGACATATTCCAGGTAATTCTAGGCAGAGGGGTATACATATTTTAAATTATGGAAAACTAAACGGCTGGCATCAGACCGCCTGGTCCTTGGTATTTGAAGATATGTTGTGGCAGCACAATTTTTATCAGGAGAGAAACAGTTTGATCAGTGTGACGTCACGGACACTACGTCCATTTATATGCAAACCAGTTTTGTGCCTGACTGCCTGTTTATCACATGTGGGCTCCCGGTTTGGTGTGTTTCCACATCTGGACACTGGAGGGAGATGCAGTGCAAGCTTGTTTTTATGTAAAAGTGAAGTGAATCCTGGCTGGTTTTGCTAAATGCTTTTTTGTCCAAGCACTCAGTATTGACAATGACTTCTACCACTGACCTTTCTTTACTCTTTATTTTACTATTGTGTTGACAGTGTGGTAACGTTCTGATTGAAAATGAACATGCCCTATTCAAAATGACAGCTTCACTTGACTATTGCACATTGTATCATGTTAAATGTTTTTGATTTATGTTTATGCATGCACAATAGAGACAGGGTACAACATCTGTATTTAAATGAGTCCCTGCCTCAGTACAACCATCTGTCTCTTCTTGCCTACAGCATCTTAACTGTCATTTTATTCCATGTCCTCCTCCTCCTTGTGCTCTCTTATTCCACCACCATGGAAACATTGTAACACCATAACCATTGCAGCAAATGATGTCTCACAATATCATCCTGTAGTATCGACACATGCAGTTCTTCTTCCTCTGTATGCACCGCAGCACACACTTGCATAACCGTCACACAGTAACTGCATGTCCTACTTTTCGGTGGCTAGTTTTCTCTCTCAAGAGAAATGCATTCTTAAATTATATATATGCTGACGCACATTCCCAGTCTCATTGGGCTCTGCTCTCTTTACTTTGACGTCACCGTGAAATTCATTCACACTACAATGAATGACTTCCTGCTCCTTTACACAATGGACTGTTTAGCTTTACACACACACACACCTACTGACTCAGCTTGCAGGAGCAGAGCACTGCTCCTGATATTGATTACAGAACGGTGGAAAACTAGCATCATCCCAATCCTCTGCGTCCTGTCTGAGTAATGCAGCTTTTTATCTCCGGTCGGCCTCCTCAGTTTACTGCAGTTGTCAGCCAAAGCCGCTCTGCCCTAATGAAGGCTGATTTTTGCGTGTGTGTGAAAGTGAATACTGTCTTTTTCTGAACTGAGCTGGAAAAGGATACTTTCCATGGCAAAATGTTTTAATGGAAGGTCTTTGTGTTTTTGTTTTTCTTTGGCTGATGTGAGTTATAGTTGTGATTTACTGCTCATAGCATCCCTTATGGTCCTGCTAAATTGAAAATACAAGCACAAAAACTAAGACTGACACTTCATCTCCCTTGTGCTCCCTCTACATCACGTCTCCAACTGCAATGTCTCATTTTTATGGTTCCACCACGGTCACCCATGATTCATGCTATCCCTGCTCACAAACACAATTTTAGCTTTTCTACATGCGTACACACTGAACAATCCATAGTGGAAGGAAATAATGCAGGTGTACCTGTCATCCAGTTACTAGATCCATGTAATATATTACCTTACATGTAATGTATAGCTGCACCAGCGATGAAGGTTACCAAACATTAATTAATTGCTACAAAAGAAATGTGATATAGTTTTACAATCATAATATAATAGTCATTGTGTTATGGTACTTTTGATTATTATGAATTTGACATGACGACATGTGACATTTGATTACATTAGTCTGTTGACATTTTTCACACTCAGCAAAATCACTTTAATCCTGACCCTTAGTAAAATCCTAGTCATTATAGTATTTTCATTTTATATTATATTAGGTAAGGAATTGATTGCTTGTATTTGTGAGCACAGAACAGCTGCAATTGTTTTCCATTCCTCACTTTTGCAGTGTTACATCATCAAACCTGATGATGTAATCTTTTTTTTTGTTAAACCACTGACACGTTGCAACCCTGCTATGCAGTTCAATAGATAACTACTGCACACACAAAAGAAGCTGATTAAGACAAATAGCTGAGTGAAACTCAAAATCTGAAACACAGTTGTTTTAACCAAACTGGAAAATGGAAAACAAAGACAGATGTTCGCAGTCCTCCATGTGCGCACACACACAATTCACACACAGATTAAATTAATCTGGAACAGAGTGCAGGGTTTTGGAGATTCAGAGCAGGCTTTCATCCCAATTTCAGTTAAAGCAGGCAGAGAGAGGAATAGATTGAAGGGGAGATAATTGTATTTTGGAAGGATTAGGCATTGAAACTCTCAAATTAATTATGCAATCTAAAAAAACAGACTAAACAACTTGTTTTGTATGTGCTTGTCGGTTTGAGTGCTTGTAAATGTAGACGATTGTATCAAAGTAAATGTGTTTGACTTTGTCATAGCAAAACACTTTTTCGTGTATTTGCAGGCAGGCCCTGCTGCTCAAGATGTCTGCCAATGATCATGGCAATCTGTGTGTGGAGCTCAGGCGGCACCATGTGGGGATCAGTATACAGTGAGTGGCTTTTAACTGCGGGATGCTGCACACTCACTAGAATCTTCTAAATATGTGCTTCATGTTTACTCCACTGAAGCATCTTGCCTGTATCCCTAACATCTTTACTTACTCAAGCAGGTGCATATATTGCCTGACTGTATAGAAGAGAAAATGTGCAATACTTGCATGTCAGTGTTTTCTGGGTCGTTTTAACTCAATCAAAATACTGTATTATTTAACTTTAAAGCTTTGTCTCATGCTCCTCCACAGCAGCACAGCTGTCTTCATCATTTTGCAAGGGGCTTGTATTCTGCCTTTCTGAACAGTACGTATAATGATGAAGACCTAAAGAACGTCTTTAGGGTTTCCCCATCATTTATTCCTTCTTAACCATAAAGTACAACGTTCCCTTTTTTCTTGCTTTTGCTTCTCTGTCTTTGTATTTCTTGCCTTTTTCTCTAGAGATCAGTGGATCAGTGCAGATACGAGCAGGGGGAGAGCTGTCATTGCTAATGCCAATGCCAAGCCTGAGATAAAAGCGGAGCGCTAAGTGCTTGAATATGTATGTGTCTAAGTGCAGAGCACAAGCTCTGACCCGCTAAAAGCTTCATTGTTTTGATTCACTCTTGCTGAAAGCAGTTGTTTAAAACATCACTCCTTATCGCCCCACTGCTACCCTTTTTATTTGTGCCTGTGTGTGCAGTATCTGAGTAAACTTATCCTGTGTCTTCAATCATCCGTCTATCATATCCCTTCTGCAAAGCAACCGCAGAACCAGTCAATATGTGTCTAGACGGAGGGGGTAAGCTTAGCTGCTAATGGACTGGATATTATAGCATGAAGGGGAAAATAAAGGTATTATTTCATGATGATATTTCAGAACTACTATTTTACGAGATCATTTATTCCAGGGTTAGTAGAAACTGCCCATTATTGCATCAACAATTCAGATGTTAAACACGAGATCAGGATTTCTGTTTAACATTTTACAGCACTTCTACAAAATGTGAAAGAACAATTGAAGACGGATTGATCTGTTCACATACAGGGCAAGAAATAGGTTGACACGCATTACAACAGCTATTATGTTAAATGCTCTAAAATATTAGTTATCACAGGACTTTGTGAATGTACAAATGTTTTGTGCCAGAGCATGGAATGAATTCAACTATTCAAACACTTGAATACATTTTATTCACCACCTAAGGCAGATTTACTGCAAACAACAGCTTCTTAGCCACAGCCTGCATTGCTTTCAGTTAGAGCACTAAAATAAATGTCACCAGTAAACTAGTTAATAGATGTTTGTTTCTAGAGGAAATCTAAATGTGCATGCGTGTTTGCTCAGTATTTATTTGTATGTTTTTGTACATGTATGCTACTGTGTAACTTATCTGACTTAAAGAGGGAGATATTGTTTGCGGGAAGGCTGTGAGCTACCAAATGGGTCAGAGGAGGAAGGGAGAGAGGGAGGGATGTGTATACAGGAAAGCGTGAGCAGCAAGGTAATAAAGGAGAGAGAGAAATTAGAGCATCAACCCTCCCTCCTGCTTTTTGCGGTGTTTGAGATGGTGTTGCTAGGGGCAACCAATCGAGCAATAGAATGTGAGAAATACAGAGACCTGCAGGCAAAAGGACTGCAGATCCTCGGCACAGAGAGATCTGCACGTCTTGCCTCATTCTGCCTCGCCTCACCGAGCACCAAATGACGACGACGAAGCAAAACTGCCAAGCAGAGAGAGGACAGACTGCCAGCATCAGCAGCACAGAGGCCGGCTGCCCAATCATCAGCTGACGTGCTCATGAGTTCAGCAGCCAATGAGCTGCCAGGACGCTCCTCCCCAGCACAGCCACTCAGATGCAGGGACGGCACCAGCCTGGCTCCGATCTCTTATTAATGGAGCTGTTCCAAGGCTGGATCACGGCACATCCTCACACTCTCTGCTCCGCTGCTCTCTGCTCTGACACAGGAAGACAGGGGGAAGACGTAAACATCAACAACCAGGACGCCAGCAGCGTGGGGAGAGATAAGCAGTGGCCATGAAGAGACGACAAAGAAACACAGGCACGCATGATGAGGACTCAACCGAGAACATGGCAGCAGCAATTCAAAACAAGGACCCACATCCTGAAATCCAACCACCGGAGTCACCTTCTCCATCATCATCTTCGCCCCCTCTTCCTCCTTTCGCCATGCCACCTTCTACATCTGCCTCTGCTCTCCTGGCAATGGCCTCTCCAGCCACCAGGCGCTCCATTTCCATGGGAGATTTCAGGAGGGTGACCCTGCTGAACGGTTCTGAGCCCCCGTCCACCTCCGCCACGGCCCCCTCTTCCAAGCTGGTCACCCCCAGCTCCAGCATGGAGTTTGAGGCAGCTCGGCGGCGCCTGCTGGAGGTCGAGGAGCGCCAACGCGTCATCAGAGAGATGGAGCGCCGGCTGGAGGAGCTCAGGGAGGTGTTTGTGAGCTCGGAGCAGGAGGTGGTGATTCACGGGGAGGTGGTGTCGCGGATATCCACTGCAGCCCAGCAGGGGGAGCTGTACGTGGTGGAGAACACCCAACGGCTAAAGAAAGGCCTGAAGTTCAAGAAACATCGACCCACGATCATTTTCGCCTCCATGCTGGGACTCCGCACCTGCCTCCCCTGGCCTGTGAAGCTCAAATAGGACAATAGAAACATGCTTTTCCACCATTGCTTAAGAATTGTGCTTTACATAAACGGGGGATAGACCTCCAATCTTTAGCTATCTTTAATCGACACGGCTGCTCTCCAGTTTCCACCTCTCTGCTCTTGTATCCTGAGGCTGGTCCTCCAGGTCTTTAGAGTGCCTCAAATAATCAGAAATGCTTGTAAGGAGCCTTTTGTTTTCAAAGATGCTTTGTTTCGTGCAGTTCAATGTGTTGTTGCTCTTGCATAGGAAAGATTGTGTGTTGATACAGAATCCATGGTGCATGGATGAGTCATTTTTCAGGTGATGCGGGGGGGAAAGGTACAGCATTGTGGGAAACAGAAGCTCTTCTGTATGTCTTTTAAGTTATGCAGCAATGAATGAAACGCCAAACAGGATTACACTATTCTTATGTAATGTTAACCTTATCAGAAGAGGGGGGTGAGAGGGAAAGGGAAGAGACAGGAGAAAGCACTGAACAGTCTGCCTCTCCAGTGAAGAGAGAAGGGAAGGGCAGTGAGAGAGAATCAAAGGTGAAGCTTTCATAGGGATTGCTGCACTGTTACATAAAACCAAGGATGCAGTAAAGAGACAGGAAATAAGAAAATGTCCAAAGTGTGGAATTCGGATGGCTGAGACGTACACAGAAAACGTGACCACTCGCCCTCTACCACAACTCTTGTTTTTGGCAGCATCATCGAGGGAAAGCAAGCAACACAAGCTGGGACGATTCCACCTGTGGCCTCTTTTTATCCGGTCACCTAGCAACCACTCATCCCTCGATCCTAAATCCTCCTCTACAAAAATACAGAATGTATCCAGCGGAGCACTGTAACTACAACAATACTAGACAGCTTTAGAGGTCAGCGGAATGATTTAGGAAATTACATTTTTTGCTGATCATTTATTCCATGATAAGGGTTGAAGATAAGCCATGCATGTATTAGCAAGGAAAGCCAAGATAGGCCATCACTGTTTGCTGATTGTGTTGTATAGTATATTAGTGTAGTAAAGTGTTATAGTTCGCACAATAGCAGCTTCACTGGTATGATAATCAGCCTTTTTTTGTGGCGTATAGTGAAGTTAGACAATATTGTCCTGATTCAGAGTTTGAATGTCTAGTCGTTCGGTGTGTTTGGTTTATCTGATTCATCAATCAGTCATTGTAGATGTGTGATCCTTCACATGTGCAGCAGTGTCTTTGTCCCATGTGCAGTTTGACCTACATTCTACATATAGATCCTACTTACTTTTTAGCCTAAATCTTAAAATGTGTTCTCTCTTCGGATTAGCAATGACTTAGTATCGGTTGTGTTCGGCTACTCCACCAATCCACGTGCATAGCCAATACTCCAGGGATATCTATTTTTGGAATCTGAAGGTTATGACAGAAAGGCAGGAATTCAATCTCAACGTAGAATTTGTTGGGGGAAAAGCATTTGAGGAATGTAAGTGCTTGTTGGTATCCTTCTATAACTGCTTTTTCAAAGAATGACAAGGTATCTTTGCAGATGCAGAATCCCTGATGGTGCTTTGTTTGCCCTCCTTTCATAAATGACCTCACCGAAGAACAAAGCAAGCTTGTTTACGAGAGAGACAAATGGTTTGACTGCTTAGGAGTCCTCAAAGTCATCAGGTGCACTTAGATATTCCAATCTTAATTGCTCCCCAGTTGCAAGGACACGCATGGTTGGGACATTTTACTGCATCACTTGAGACGCATTAGAAACGCCTTTGTCTCTGTAAAGGGTGGCAGGAGAAGACCTTGATGTATTTCTCTGAGAACAGGCTGTATCAGGGACCCTGCAGGCAAAATGAGCGGAGGACACTCATTGCATGTGAAATTAGAGTTTAATAATTTAGGATGATGCAAGACAAAGAGAATGAATTTACGGGATAACTTTTTAATCAAATTAATATATTTGGTTTTTAAATTCAAATATTGATTATAAGGGCTTAACATTTTATTTTGTCCAAGCTTATTGGCAGCTAAGTTTAACTGGCAGTCTGTGAAAAATGAAAATTGTCCTCAGTAGGGGACGTCTTAAATACAAATCTTAGCTTGGGCTTGAGGTTAGATTTTGTTAGTCTTATTTAACATAAACATTGTATTACAATGCTTGGAGGTCTAATGGAAGATGGTATGCAGAAATATGAAGTATCCAGCATTGCTGGATCCTACATTTAGGGCTGCACGAATACCATTTTTGTCTCCCTTAAATCCATTGTTGTCCAACATCCATCTGAGGGTGCAACAACGGTTCTCAGAATCCAAATCTGGCCCTTTGGAAGCACTGACTCTATAGAAGTGCAGCGCTATATTGCTGGAGTACCCCTTTTTAAGCAAGGAAAATGTAACATATTAGACATTTCTGTTGATGTTTTCAGCTTTCAGACTTCTGACAGCCATGATGACCTTATCTTTGAATGTTGACTAACACTATATAAGCATTCCACTCGACCATGGGGAGAAGTACTGCTTGCCGTCTTTGTGCACATCTATACCAAACTATATTCAGCCAAGGCAGTCGCTTAGAGAGACCTTGTGCAGAACAAAAGGGTCTAATAGGCCTTAAACATGTATTCATGGTCCTATGTAAATAGCTTATTATTGAATATACAGCTGGCCTATATATCTCTTTTTAAAAGCCTTATGCGATGTTGTGCATTGGCACTGATAATACTGATGGTGATGGCGATTGTAAACAGCCAAACTCACAACCATCACAGACCTCAACATCATTATCTGGATAGAAGGAAAAAAAACAACTCGTCCACTGTTGTGCGACTGCACCTTTTGTGTTTTTCTATGAATGAAAAATAACACTTTGTTTCCCAAAGATCTCTGGGCCCACTTGCAGAATGAATGTAATTGTAACTGAAGTGTATTTTTTCCTTAACACTGGATATACGGTATAATCACATCTATCTTTGTTGAACCTGTGGTTGGCAATACATCTTCTTGTATTCATTTTTGGGCCATTGAAATGACTTTTAAGGTCACATGACTTTTGATACATGAGATTTTAACACTTAAACCAAAATAAACTGGAAATAGCGACCAACTAGAATTCCAGCTCTCACAGCCCTTTACTGACTCACATGCTGGCCAAGCACAGGTCCAATAAGACTTGAACTGATGCTTATTTATTTATTTATTTATTTATAAATATATCATTTTGTTCATATTTTGTGTTCGTGATCGTTCATGATGTGAGGTGTGGTATGTTTTTGTGCTGTAGTGAAATAAGCACAGAACTTTATTTTCCTTAAATGTGGTGTTTATTACCTCTAATTATTATAATATATATTTTGATTGAAAGCTGTATATTCTACTTTACGAATGTCAAATGTTACTTGTGTGCAAATGTTTGGAGTCAATTGATTCGAAACCGCTATTAGCCTAATTACAAAGCTTTACTTTCAATACTTTCTGGCAGATTTACGGTTATGAAACCCTGACACAGGAAGGTAAATCGACTTTTCGAATGTAATTTTAAAACACAGCTGTTTTTGAAGTAAGTTGACTCCAAACATTTCTAATGTACTTCTTAAAAGGCTTTTGCTTTCTGCTGCACAGTGAAAGAATGTTCTGCTATGTTTAACGCTTAAACTTGCTACCACTTGATTCATTTACTTGAGCACAGAGCTACAATGTACACCACTAGTAATTATGAAATGATAGATTTCATTATGACTATTATCAGGTTTTGTAATATAGGCTGAACTATTAGAATAAATTGACAAAATTACTAAAATGTTGTGGTTTTTTTTCATGTGTATGTGTCAGAAAATCACGAGTATGCTAATATCCCTCTTTCCCATTCTGCTGAAAACTGCTTTCATTAAGTGTTTCAGGCCAGATCTGAACATATGATATGCTTTGCAGTTGCGTGAGAGGTATAGGGAGCATCGGGGTCACATTGAAGCAGCGCTCAGCAGAAACTGCTATACGTGACTTTACAAGATGCTGTTAAATTCTGTGAAATGGAGGTTAGATAACCCTGTGTTCTGATGGAAAAGGCAGAATTACTGGAAACATATCCCACTTCCAAGAGCTCATTAATCCAAGCCAGGATTTGTGAAGTTGCATTAAGCTGATGTTATTGCTCCCTTAATGAAAGGCATTACGCATGTAGATGGCTTTTAGAAAGGCAGATCGGGATATCTAGGGTATTAGAAAGTAAAACATCCTGTATTATGTTTGATATGCAGGGATTACAGACCCTGATGCATGTAAACTTGACATACTTCAGGTTGTTAAAATAATGTAGCGTTCAAAGAGTTTGTATGCTAAAGTGTAGTCATTGTATAATATGTCAATTATGTCTATATCAGCGCAAGTGACGTAGTAAAGTATGTTTGAAAAAATAATCGTATTGGAAACTAGAAAACGTGTATAAAAAGGATAACAACGTCATAGTATAGATTAGAATGTCCAAAAATATCAGAAAAAACCTCATAGTATGTAGAAATTATTCGAAAAATAACGTCGCCAAAAAGTTACATAATAGTATGTCGGAAAGATCAGAAAAATAAGGCCATTATGTTGAGAATATAAAAAAATATATATATATATTTCAGAGAAAAGTGATAACATCAAAAATATAATTCATTAATTGTTTTGGTGGACTTGGTTGCTCTCTGCCCCAAGTCAATGCCATGTGTTAATGATTAAACCCATTCTATTTAGAGGTGGTGGAAGGACTTAAAATGAACGGAAAGGGTCTTTAAAAGGTATTTACTTTGAAGTAAGGATTGCTGCATAGACCCTCTTTAGAGTAAACATGCTGATCATTCTTCCGAGCCATACTGTTCCACCAGTGGCCGTTAGAATCTAAAGATTAGTGCAGGCTTTACTCTGCATGTCCATCCATCCATCATGGATTACTAATATTCCACAGCATGTATATTACATTAAAGGATGTTTGTGTTTTGTGCATGAATAATCATAAAATGGATCAGGGCATGAATACATTTGCAATGCAGTATGTCTTAGAGTGCTTGTATGCATTAGTACACACAGGCAGGCTTAATGGTAAAGTATAATTGTTTGTGTGTATTGGCTTCTCAGTTGGCAGAGTAGGCTTTGTTATCCTGGCTTTTAGAGAGGTGACCGGTTATCTAACTGACAGGTTGAAATGTTATCATCCTTGTTCTGGTACAGGGCATCAGAAGTAACATCCGGATCGGGACAAAATGAGGCAGGAGAGGACACAGAGCTGCAGGGGAGACTGCCAAGAAAATGGAAGGAGGAAGCTTTTAGGGAGGAAAGGAAAAAGGTGTAAAGGATGCCAGAAGTGGTAATATGTTAAAATCCAACTGTCAAAACCAATATACACAGGGTCTGTTCTGTTTAATTCATCCCTTGCATTGAGTAATGCAAGGAATTTTTTTTTTTTTTAAAAGACCACATATATGTATTTATCTACACACAGATACTAAGACTCTACTCTTTTAGTGTAGACAGAACTTGATGGTGTATGTTTCTTGCAGTTTGTAAGCATAGGGAAGAACATATCTTTGGAAGATATCTTTTATTAGAGAATAGCTCAATTAGATAGTTTGATAGTATTACGTTGGTAAGACCTTGAGGTCTCAAAGACTAGTGGAACATTTTGCACAATCCAGCCTTTCCAGTGCATATGTATGTATGCACTTTACTAGGAAGAGGTTTTTATATGCGCCCACACTCGCTGAATCATTTAGTTTTTTGAGCATTCAGCACCTCTGGGTCTGAAGCAGTGCTCTGGCTTTGAGTCAGTCATAATACTCAAGTCCACTTTACTCATTCCATATACAGAGAATATTATTTTAGAGACTGTATGGCACTTCATTTATCATGTTTTGTGTGTATTTACAAATACACTGACTGGACTTAGTATTGTTTATATTTGACAGTTACTAGTTATAGTCGTACCCTAATGTACGACTATAACAGTGTCACATTTATCTGATAACAAAGCTTTGTGATGTTTTTTATTAGTTTGCTAAGACAATCCTATCTGAACACTGATAATGCAACGTGTCCCTTTTTTTCCTCTCTGACAGCCATTTAGATAACCATTAAAGAGACAAGACACATAACATTAAATAAGAGGATATCAAATAACCAGCAGGGAGTATCATTATGTGTACCAATCCTTTTATAGAGGACAACATATAAGAAAACAGGTTATATATATATATATATACTGTACATCATTACATGTTCATACAAGTATGTACAACAATTTGTGTTAGTGAAATGTGTTACATGTGTGACTACTATAAAAAGTGAAGCAGTTAAAACTCTCCGTTCTCCCCCAGAGCTCGTGTGTGTGTGTACAGTAAGTGAAAGTGTGCGAGTGTGTATCCTCTGATGCACACGTGTTCACCGAACAAATTACTGCAGCGGGGTGCTGTTACTAACAAGCTCTCTTTAAAAGTCATTTCCTGGTGGAACACAGAGTCTTCTCTTTTTTACAACACACTGTCGTTATTCCAGGTTCTCCAGAGACAGATGCCTGGAGCCAGGAGAAACTGGAGCCCCCACTCTGAGCTTTGCCCAGAGTCAAGATGGCTGGGCTAGAGTTTCAGATCTCTGCCCAGACGCCTGCCATTTGGCCGCAGACTGGAAGGCACAGAGTCCCTTTAGAGTCCCAGGGCAGGCTGCAACAGACACTGGGCAGGTTTCAACCTCCAATCAAAGTCTCAGTATACTGCGAGTTAAAAGACTTAAAAGTTTCCGTTTAGAACAAAAAGCAGCTACTTCTTTATTTACAGTAGCTGGCAGGGTACACACTTACAGCCCTGCCAACTCTTCAGAAGATATCTCCTCTCTGAGTTTAAAGTGCCTTAAAGGGGGTTTCTCCCGGCAGGTAAGTTTTTCTTCTTTTAACAAATCCTAGATCAGTATAGACAGCTTAAACATCTGCATTACATTGTTTAAAAACGATTTAAACAGACATTTAAAGGCAGTTTCTACCCAAGCCAAATATGAATTTGTACCTGTTATTGGTTTTTCTGCAATTTTAAAAAGGCAATGACGGACCAAAAGTGGGATAATATTGACCTTGGAATAAGTGTCATAAGGCTCTGAAGCCCTTAGTTCCCTTATTGGTTTCCAGAATGAGTAAATGTTCAAAAGAAATCCCTAAAACAGAGCCATTATATCCTCGTGTATCTCTTGGCTAGTATATCCGCATGTGGAAATATTCTCTGTTTAGTCAAAACCTCTAGTTTGAGTTAAATCCAGGAAAATAAAAGCATCCTCTCCTGTAGATTCCATCCACTGTGTGACGATGTTAAGTTCCCAGAAAGCATCCCATGCTGGCTCAGTTCCTCAGTCATGCTTCCATACAGTTCTCTCACACTTCCACGTCCCTTCAGTCTGTTAGTTTGTGTACATAGTTGACAGGAAAGGTCCCTGCCCTGGATGGGTCCCCCTCTATGTGGCCAACCTGTTAGGATAGAAATAGGTTACTTAATTAATCCCAACAGGAAATTAGAAAGCTAAATATACAATACATATAAAAAAATACTTATTTATAATAACTTAAATAAGTAGGGGAGGTTTTTCTGTACAATATGTGTCAAGACATGCACAATGCAAGTGGTGCCGATTTGATTCTGATACTAAAAACCGAGACAAGTCATATTTACGAAGTGAGCCCATGTGAAAAGTCCATCTTATATATTGAACTTCCTGTTGAATCCTTCACATTGCTGCCCAGAGGAGAAAATGAAATCCAAAAGTTGTAGTTACACTTACCCACCAGTGGGGGTCATTAGTGGCCGTGACCACAATGATCTCATCTTTGAAAAAGGCGAGTTGCTCCGAGCTGACGGCCCTGCAGTCCACGAGAGCCTTGACACGCTTCTGAGGTGGCCTGCTGCCAGAAACCTGTAGGAGACATGTCAGATAGTTTCTAGTGTGCTAATAGCACATTTATTTATATGAACTGCGAAATGTTACAGGCCTTTTCTGATTCTCCACAGAAAAAGGTTGCAGTATGGAGGACTTCTAAAGGCATGTTCCTGTGTGACTGTACCATAGCGTTACTGCGGGATCGGGGGACACAGGTCATGGTGGGTGAGGCCTGTGGAGCAGGAGCTGGGGTGATGCTGGAGTTACTCCCCACTAAGCTGCAGTACAGCTCCTCTGTGCTGCCCACACAGCTGGGAGACATCACATTACACTTCCCCTGGCTGCCTGCTCCACTGCTGGTCCGACGGTACGATGTGGTCTTCTCTGAACTGGAGGGGGAGGAGTCATAAAATATGTCAAATCAAACAAGGCCTCTGTTGTATAGAGTTGTTTCCAACAGTCCAAAATAGGCACAGCTGTATCATTGTTTTCATCTTTGAGGTATAAAAGATAACCTGAATTGTATTTTTTCAGAGACCCTTTTAAACATAATCTGTTGACCAATCATAGCAGTGCTTTCTCACCTGACAGGCCCTATGCGACCCTGCGAGGATGTATGCGTGATGCCGACTTGAGACCCAGCACCAGCACCAGGTGGGCCCCCCCTGAGCACCACTGGCTGTCCGTTGTGAGGCCTGGGTGCCCTCGCCCCCTGGCCCTGGTTCTCTGTTTTCGGAGAAGGAGGACTGTGTCTAGCCTGTGCCTGAGGACTGGAGGATTTGGAGGGCGGGTTAGAGCACTGTCGTGGAAGGGGTTTACCTTCCTGTGTTGTGACCGAAATCTGGGGGTCAGAGCGACCTGTGGAGCGGAAGAACAATGTCAAATAAATATTATTATTATTAATGTAAAATAAGATCAATACGAACAAAAATGACCTTTAATAAACCCTGTATGTGTTATTTGAGCTGGCATCATCTTTCATGTAAGCAGGATGCAATCATAGAAACAGGTTGAACAAACCATTATTTATTTTGCCAGTATTTGCACCTGCTTAAATCGTATCGTAAATCAAATGTAAGTGAATGCAACCTTATTTAACTCTATCATTTAATAAATCAAAACCAGGAACGGTTTGGATGTTGTTTTTAAAGCAGATAAGCAACATTTACACCACAGTAGCTCACCTCTCTGGATGGATTTAACAGGCAGTGGGGGGGGCGCTGGTCGTGCAGAGGGGGCGCTGTTGGCTGGAGGACTTTTGTATAAGAAGTCTAGATTCTCATATGTCTGACAGGACCTAATCCCAGTGTTACCGTTGGCACCGTTCACACTCCAGCGGGCAAAAGCAGATCCACTGCCTCCAGTTGAGGGCGCAGGGGAGCGGTTTTTGGGTAATGGGCTCACCTGGAAAAAATTAGAAAGAGGCACAAGGTTCATTTTTAGTTTCCACTCAACTTTAAAAAAAAAAAAAGGAAATGTGTATATATAGCCTTTTTCTTGCTGGTAGAGTATTTTAGTGGTAAAGGTCCTGTAAGGCTTTTTTGGCAGAGAGACAGAGTCAGAGGTGTGTGTGTGTGTGTGTGTGTGTGTGTGTGTGTGTGTGTGTGTGTGTGTGTGTGTTACCCTGTCATCCAGGTCATCCTCGCTGTCATAAAACTCCTGGGACTGCGTCTCCCACATGAACTCCACGTGGATCTGAGAGTTGAATTTCCCACTCTGTGCCAGCTCCAACTAAAACACACACAGATGTAGGGGTATTTAATAATTCTATATTAGCAGTGGGATATTTGGAGAACAACACAAAGGACGAAGACTTAAAGCGCAGGATTATAAACATTTCATACAGTTCTGCACACATCCTTAAGCAATATTGGGAAAATCTATCAACAGAAAACTCCCTCCTGACCATCATTGATCAATCACCAGTGTGACCTTGGGTTAAGCAGATGTTTAAAAAAATCAACAACAATTGGGAAAGAGCAAACCAGTTTTTAATGAAATCACAAAAAAAGGTCTCTCGAATCCAGAGCAAGCCCAAACTATAGCTTCCAGATATAATAAAGAAAGAAAATCTCATAAATGAAATTAATTTAGCGAGTGAGTAAGCCGGGGGAATTTTAAAGCTGCTTATGTGTCAACCCATAACAAGGCTGTATACGAAGGTTGTGTATAATCAAACAGGATATTACAACGCAGGTCTGATTCAGCAGGGCAGATGGCCGGTAAGAAAATAAAACCAGTTTATAAATGATACACACTGGGACCTGATGAGGATCAGATTCCCTATCCTGGGAGTGAGTCCTTAGCAGAGCTGTGCTGCACGGGGAGTTATTTCAAGGTAGTATTTCCAGCTGTTGAAATAGTCTTGTTTTGTTTCTGGAGTTGGCTTTCTGGTAGGCATTTTAATGTTGCAACTTGATTTCTCAGTTGAATGCACCTTCTGACTGTGTGTTCTTGGAATATAAAACTGCATTTAAAAAAAAAAAGAGAAAGTAGGTTCTCACCAGCTCCACACACTGCCCGTGCTGCAGCCTCCGTGCTAAATCAAGGGCCGTCTCTCCGGCAGTGTTCACTATGGGAGATTTAAAAAGAAACATCGTTTAAGTTTTTATTGATTTCACTGGGTGAAAGAGTAACCAGAGTTAAGGTTACCTGTTTGTAGCGCTGCCTTTGCTTTGAGCAGTAACTTGAGAGACTCCGGCTTGTGATGCAGAACGCTGTTGTGAAGAGCCGTGTTTCCTTCTGCTGTTCTCTTCTCCAGACAGTTGCTGTAGAGTGAACATACACTATTGAGAAATGGCCAACTTTCAAACAATACTGATGAAGAGCTTAATCCACTTAATGCAAAGTAGATAGGATACTGTCAGTGTCTGACCTGTTCTGGCAGAGGAAGTCCACCAGCCCCAGAGAGCTCCTTTCCTCCAGACGCACAGCAAGATGGAGAGCTGTCTCTTTGATCCCCTTAAACAGGAAGCAAAGAGCACATAGGAGGCCAAATGAGTGACCCTTGAAAGAGGTTAAATCTATCAAAACTGTTTGGCCAGGTTCACTGTCAGTCATGGCCTCAAGTGGCTGCTTTTTGACAATCAAGGCTTTGGTTATGCATACCAGAGAAGCTAATGTCAGAGGTTGAAGCTGAAATACTTCATTTGTGTCTGTGTGCTTGAAAAGTAAAAGCGTGCCTACAGCTTTAAGCATTATCTGTTTATGTGAAGTGCGAAAGGAGGGGGAGAAGAAAAGACATGGAAGTGCCTGCGTAATTCAATGAGCTGGTCTCACTTGTTCTCAAGAGACGTGAGCTATGACCTAAAAGCTGAAATAATAAACGAGGGCCGTCCAACACAAACAAACACACACATAATACGCACACACCGTTAGTCAGCAGTGTTATAACTGACTCCTTATGGTGAGCAGGAAGTGTATGACAGGCAGGGTAGAATATGATTTAAGACAAGAAGAGCGAGGTGTTGAGTAAAGACAGTAGAGGCGGGAAAACAAGATGAATGGATGCTAAGAAGAAAGGGGAGGAAAGATTGAATTAGAGACTAAAAGAGAGGGGAGGGCCTCGGATTCATCCACCCACGTGAACCATGCACACAACTGGACAATTAACACATACTTCACATACTGCAACTATCCCCACACACCCATTTAAGAGGGTTTGAGAGGATTTAAATCTATTTTAAGCTATCGGCTAAAGAAACATGTTAGTGACTTTTTGAAAACATTGCAGAAATGTATGTGTAGCTATGTAACACGTGGGGTGGGGTGCCATGTCGGGATGCAGCTGTCATTCATCCTAAATGCATGACATCTGCGGGAGTTTGTCAGAAGATGATGTGAATGTATCACATCCATTTCGACCCTTTCAGGACATGAAAAACGTTAGCGTGGGAATCGACTTGTGGCTGTAAATGATCCTCACCTGTCCGTCAGACAGTGTGAGGGGTTTGGAGAGGTCCCCTCCCTCAGCGTAGAGCTGGAGAAGAGACGTGAGGTCTCGGCTCCTCACAGCGTCGTACAGCCGGCCGGGGTCGGACTCTTCTCTGCACAGGACATACCGGCGCTCAGCGTACTTCGCCACAATGTACTCCTTTCTGGCATTCCTGGTCAATCAGAATAAGAATCGGTTTGATTACCAAGTAGGTTAACACATGGGAGGAATTTGCATTGGTTTAAATGGTGCATACAGAATAGGTTTTTTAAATGTTTTTATTATTAAAGTTGTTTATTTGGTGTAAAAAAAAACAATCAATCGCCAAATTCTTGTGTACTCCTTTTGAACACTCATATTGTTAGTTTGAAAGAAAACAGGGACTCACATGTCACTTTGTGGCAACGGTTTGACGGAGTCATTTGGAAGGCCCGCCTCCATGATATCGTTGAATCTGGTGTTGCCAATACTGACGGCCAACTGAAGAGACACACAAAGCAGCCACAAAGATGTGACATTAAATGAAAGGCAGATGGTTAGATAATGTCTGTAATTAGGAAAGCCTGACAAAATTAATGTGGACTGTGTCTGTTATTGTGTGAATCGTGTGTTTCCATGTGTGTATTCCGTACAAGAAGCTCAGAGGTGCTCAGCAGGTCCAGAGTGAGAGACTGGATCCTAGAGTAATGGACTCCCAGCTCTCTGTGGATGCCTGAGCACTCGATACAGGTCAGGATGCCCAAATTGGTCGACAGCCATGTTGGATCTGAGACATACACACAGCAGAATAAATCAGTTAGAAACCTAATCACCGCTCCACAAACACAGCTTGAATTGATAAATGTTCTTTCTGAATATTGTCAAGCTCATACAAAATAAATTAAAACGGTTGTAAAACATTATCAGTGTTTGATTCATTCTGCACAAATCATTAAATCAACGAGTGGCCGACCATGTGCTCCACAATCAGCGCAGGCCTCGTTGCCAGGCATGTGTCGCAGCTCGGCGATGATGGATCTGGATAGTTCCTGGAGACCGCTGTCCTGGACGTGGAGCTGGTCTCCTACCAACGCTGTGTTCAGGGCCTCCTCCTTACTGTTCTGCAACACTGACACCCAACTAAAGCAGAGGAGCAGACATACAGAACAAAGTTCATTAAAGAGCCTAAATGAAAACTCCCAAGTCCTTCATGTTGTCATGGAACATTGGAGCGAAAGTCACAGAGTTTGTGGCACCACAGCTAAACAAAAGATTGATCATTTCAGTCCTTTCCTCCGAAGATCAAACAAAGTCCAGCATGTGTTTTGTATTTGCTCACTTGTCTAGTGAAAATAAATCATCATCATGCTTACTTTCTCCATTTCATAAATACTCTACCACCCAGGCAATACTGAGCCGGACCTTGTGGCTTTGATTTCCGAACCTCCAGTACTTTTCCCTTCAACCCATCTCTAAACTCACACAGCACACCAGAGGATCTGCCTGGAGGCCCGCACACAAGGGGAGGGTAAGGGACAGAAAACCCCACATGCACTGCCCTCAAACCCCACATCACAAAACACAAAGTTCCCTTGCTCGCAGTCTGTGGCTGGAAAGTGAAGTCCCACCCAAACGCAGCTGGGCCAAGGGGCTCCGAGAGGACACATTTTTCTATCTGCATCACTTTAGTTTCTCTCCTTTTTTGGGGTTGTCAGCTCTTTGCTGCTCTTCACCAGACACTAAAACAATCTTTATCTTGTATCATTAGGTCCCTTCTCTTCTCTCTGACTGCTATTTGACCATGCAGACCTGATCTAAAGTAGATGTGCATGACATGTAACAACCTGCTTACACAAAGAGAAAATACAAAAGGCGAAGAAGCTAAGTGAGTAGCCTACAGTAGTTTCAACACTTACATCATACATTCCTGCTCGTCCTCTGTCTGGAAATGGTATGTCCTATTATCTATTGAGAAGAAGAAAAAATGGTATTTAGAGGCTGATGACTAGAAATGGCATAAAACAAATTGAAGGCTGGAGGATTTCTTTAATCTTCACACATGTACACACAACACAGCACTGTGAAATGTGGAATCTGCATTTAAACCATCCTTGTATTAGGGGCAGCTGTTAGCGTCCGGGGAGACAAGCACACAATCGCCCCCTTGTCACGTCCCAACAGTTTATTCACACATTCATCCCAAATAAATGCGTTTGATCCTAATTTCTATTAATGTCGGGGCCAAACAGACACGCTTTCACACAGCTTGACTGACAAACGTTAAGGGTCAAACGTTAAGGAATGAACCTACGAGTGACCAGGTCAAAGGTCCTCCTGTCCTCTGGGTTTGGTCGCACCTGACAGGTCAGCAGGTTCAACTTGGCTGGCGGGCGGTTGATCTAAATACAAGACACAGATGCTAATGTCAGCATGTATCGGAGAAGTTGGACAGATTTCAGATGACACTCTGATCTGAATCTGACGTTCATGTGTCCTCACCGTGCTGTGGGAAATTGTCAGGCAGCCAAACTTCACTCCACACTTTCTCTTCTGCCAAACCTTCCTGATACTGCAGAGAAAAAGAAATACATTACATTTTATACATAAACTAGTGTCATGACCTCATCCACCTGGCACAACACTTTTATCTCCTAATGCACTGCGCAGAAACCATCTGTGGTGTGCATTAAGAGATAACAGTCTTAACATGTACCCCATCAATTGTTTAATGGTGAGCTGAACACTTCTTGCCCCGCTCACTACTCTTCCGGTGCTTCCCTCTTGTTTTCATTATCTTGATTCAATCAGTTAAAATGGCTGAGAACGTGTTCTGTTTTCTGTCAGCGGCCTGAGGAAAACTGGCTCTCCCCCGTCTCCCATTCATCCGACTGAACCACATCCTTATCACGCTGAAATCTAGCATAATCTCTGTGTGTGTGTATATATGCGTCTACGGGTCGTGTGTGCATGACGCAAAAGCTGGATCCGTTCAGAAAGTTCCACAGGAGGGGCCCCTGGTTGGATCTTCATCTCACAGTAATGAGGAACAGACGGGGGAGACAAAGTTTGAACTCCCCCTTCTCTCCTTCTCCATGGCTTACTTGCTTACTCTTCTTTCAGCTCTGATCGCTACCCCCTTTGAAAACTTTATAATTTGTTTAAAAAACTAAACCAATAACTTTTGCTAAGTTATGAGACATATTAAACTACATGATTATTTATACTTTACATCACTTTTTTGTATTTGTGTGTTTTTAATTCCTAATACAATACGTGTTTTATAGCTGCTCATGACCTGACATTTGGACACTGTAACTGATGCCTTTACCCACCCGTCACTCTTCTTGAGCAGGAAGCCAGATTTCTCCGTCCCATATTTCTTGTTGCCCTGTGGTTGGTGGATGCTATACCCGTTGCCAGAGTTCTTCCTGTTCAGGTACTCCTGGGATACAAACAGAGATTAAGGACTTCACTCCAAAGGCTCTAAACCAGCTTGGAAAATTCAAAACATTTGTGGCAAGAAAGTAATCCGACAGCATCAACTGGTAATTAAAGCTGCTTGGCTCTTTTGAAAACACATTTTGTTTACATACCAACACAGTGAGCTGAAGATCTATAGTGTGCCAAGTCAAGGTCCGTAATGTGTGATGAGTATAACAATGATGCATTATGAATAGGCATACCTCTTTCCCCTCCACTTGCAGAAGTAATCTGAGAGAATCCCTCAACTGAGTGAGTTGTTTCACCTCCTCGTCCTGATCCAGACGCACCTGAAACACCCACCAAGAATGTCAGTTTATTCAATACAGCAATAAAAATGTAATTAGTTGGAATAACCACATGATCTCCCAGGTTCATCTAATCATACACACATTTGTTTTCAAGAATAGGGTGTGGAAAGACAATACATCACTTTTGTGAAATGACCTAAATAATGCAGAACAGAGCTCAGTACTGGGGTGTGTCGTCCTAGGAGGTTGCACATTCTGAATTAAAGCAGCAGCACAGTGACCATTCATGCGTGCAACCAAATTCAGTTTAACTGAAATATTTTAGCATTTTTCCTAGGAGCCATAACACAGATTCTGTTGAATTTCCTTCTTGAGGTCTGGCATGTCTGAGCGGGTCTCTGTTCTGCCTATGCAGAACCAGAAAAACCTCTAACGTTCCTTCTATTACAGCTAACTGTCTGTTTCCAGGGCTCGATCCAGCGGAGGGACTGGAAACCCGTCGGAGTGGTTGGAGAAATAGGTGTGCACAAGGGAAGGAATGAAAATAAGGGATGCTTTCACTTTTATTTTTTCAAATGGGGGGGGGGAGCGTTTCTGGGAATTACGGCAATAAAGAGTTTCTGCTCTGGGCTAAGCTTTGGGGGGAGTTCAAAGGAGGGGGTGACGAGGTTTTGGCTGTTGTAAAATAGTTTGGAGAGCAGGAGAAAAAGTGCTACAGGGGGTACTAAAATACAAAATGATTTAGAGTAAGATAGTTTCACTGCTTTCTTTCACACAGGTTTCATCACATCTTGTGATGGAAAGACGGCTGACAAACGATGAAGAAATGAGTCTGTGTTTGTGTAGGAGGATTTAGGGTATGATAACATCATTAAGTATATGAATGTGTTTTTTGTGACACAGTTTGAGTCAGTCAGGACCTTTGAACACATATCTTCTTCTGAAATCATAACAAAGCTGAATAACAAAACTTGCAGACATTAGATGACTAATACGCATAACTTTAAACACTGAAAAAAATAAAGCCGCTGGACAGACACATCAAGCGGCAGCTTCTGTGTATTTACCGTGTGAACAGAAGCAGCGAGCTTCTCGATAAAGGGGGTTAGGTTCTCTGCAGCTTTTAGCCCATCCTGAAAGAAACTGAGAACAGAAGAAGAAAAACTGCTGAGTCATGGTGTTACTTCAGTCCAAACATCATAGTTCACACCAACCAAAACATCCCATGCCTAAGCTGGATAAGCAACTCTGTTCCCACATAAAACCCCTGTATTATTAAAACGGGTAAATGGTTAATAGCAGTAATAATAGCTTGTAGATGGAATGTAAAACCAAAGAACCTCAACTATTATGTAAAATCTTTCAATGAAACCCCAAATTCCATGTTTTAAGGCCAGGGAAAGAAAAATATATATTTGTGGTTCTTATTTTACATCTAAAATGAATGTTGGCTGGGACTGACCTGAGCTGCGCCTGGAAATACTTGATGAGGCTCTGGAGAAGATCAGGGCCCTGACGCACCTTGAGCTCCTGGATCTTCAAAAGATACTGGAGGCATAAACACAGACTGTTAAATATAGCTGCAGAAATGGCAGCTCTCCATGGAAAAGCCAGATGGATATATTAACACATGAAGCCTGAATACGAAAATGTTGCATCAAATAAATCCAACATGTTTCAGTCCCTATAATTTAAGGCTCATCCTGCACTGCCCATCCTTAATATGATGTTTTGAGCATGTTTGTTATGTGTGGCTTCTTCCTTTCTAGGACACTGCTCCATATTGTTCCAAAGGTCATCGCCTTATTTCAACACTCGACCGAAACTAGGAAAAAGTATTAAAATATATGAATAACACAGACACGTTGTGCAAGCTTGACTGTGAATTATTTCTACCCTGCACAGTGTGGAAGGAATAACTACAGTGTCTTCGCTCCATAAAACCCAAGCCTGTATCCATCTGGCTCTTTGTAGCAGAAGCCGAGGCGGCCTCAGTGAAGTGTTTCTGTCCTGTGTATATTTGTTTGAGAGTGTGTGTGTGTGTGTGTGTGTGTGTGTGTGTGTGTGTGTGTGTGTGTGTGTGTGTGTGTGAAGGAGACGGAGGGACAAAGGGGTGGAGCTGTTTGCAACAAGTGGAAATACAATTTTTCAGTGCCTCTCCTCTTTGCTTCAACAGCTGGTCTTGGTCAGGATTATAATTCTTTTCTCAGGGTAATCTCCAGCTACATGTATGTTAACGCACTTAGACTACACCACCTGTATAAAACAGCATTGCCAGTGCATTTCACAAGAATTGTGTGCTTCAGGTTAGAGTTATGACTCATTTCCATCTGCCTTTGAACTGCACTTTCTACTGCGTATGACCAAGCTCTACTGCAACTGCAAGACGAAACCAATTAAGTCATGTATGACTTTCCAAGCCATCTTTTTTCCATCATAGAAATTGCTGGAGAGACACAAAAGGGATTGACACAGGCCATCCAGTCGACCATGGATGAAATATGAAATCCACAAGCAGACCACCCATGTGAACTAAATCCCCATTTCAGGTTTGTGAAAGGTGCCTGGGTATTTTGACTGGCACTAATCCCTCACCTCACACATTTGCAGCTGAAAGGCCCTTCTCTCCCTCTCCATGTCCTCCCCTCCGTCTGATCCCTCTGTCCTGATCAGACCCAGCTGCCGTGTCTTCTCCTTCTCCAGCTTCCCTCTGATGGGTGGGGGAAGCATAAGGAAAAGAGCAAACAAAATAAAATCGTATCCCAAGTAATTTCACAAGTCTTTCATCTTTAAAACTTTCTGTCGGTCATGATTAACTTTTGGAGCATTTTAAGTGTTTTATTTCCTTCTTACTCATAGAGACAGCAGTGAGAGGAAGATTTATGAGAGACAATAAAGGAGGGGGGGTGGGGGGTGAACTTTCATTACCACATTATGAAACACTTGAAACAACTGCCCAACGTTAGAATGAAATCAAATGATGGCTGCAAAGTGCAATGCCTCAGTTTTTCTCTCAGAAATGTAATGGAGAAAGGCAATAGGGAATGAACTATTATCCTATTCACCTCTGATAAAAAAAAAAACAGCAAGAACTATGAAACTGCAAAGTGATTCTTAGGCAATAACATCCCTCTCAGGCGTAAAGGTGAGTAATTGGACACTAATCACATAATAAGCAGATATATGAGTGCTAGGTAACAAATTAGACGTATGGTTAATTACATTTTTATGTCATACTCCTTCCAACTTTTCTCCATCTGTTTCTTGAGCTCCTGCAGAAAAGAGAAGAGAAGTTTAAATTCTGTGGTTCAATACATTTAGGTAAAGCAGTATATTACCACACTGTTTATCATCTGCGTAGCCAGACAGAGACATGATTACTCACATTATGCTAACTAATCTGCTAACTGGCTGAACAGGATTTCAGTAGCGCGTTGCCTTCCTCATAGTTATAGTGAAGCAATGTTCAGCTGTCGAATCAGCTGTTTCAAAAACAGGGCAGTGACAGAAGCTCACAGGGGCATTAGCGTGTTATTACTCACTACTCTGTCGGCATGGCAAATCTAAAAAGGAAAAATACTGAGCGAGACGGATCGGTGCAGTATTGAAACATAGCTCAGTCTTACTCATAATCTGCATAAACAGCCTCATTTGATCCAATATCTTAATAGGCTCAGCTGCGTCTGCGACACAGAAAGACCTGCTTGAAGAGGAAATCCATCCTAAAACTGATAACATTGTGATATTATTTTGGAGAGTAAAGTCCACATCTACTGTATTCCTGAACTGCAAAATGCCAAACATACTAATGAATTCAACATGGCTCCTCTCGTAAAGCTTGTTCCTCTATTCACTGGAGAGCAAGAACAAACCTTTATATGACTCTTCGCTGAAAACCAGACAATATATAAGATGGACTTTTATTAATCCCTCGTTGGGAAATTGTTTCTCTGCATTTGACCCATCCTAGTGTTAGGAGCAGTGTGCTGCCATTTTTAACGGCGCCCGGGGAGCAGTGTAGGGAACGGTGCCTTGCTCAGGGACACCTCGGTAGCACTTGGTCTTGCCGGGACTTGAACTGGTGACAGACTATACATTGACTATAGTTATTTTACTGAAATGCTATGATCGAATGTTATCTCCTCTAATGTAACAGTCTACATTAGAGACCATTTATAACAATTGCTTGTATTTATGGGCTTTTGCTGAGTTAGAGGAAGCTACAAGCATACATTTTGTCTCACTATTGATATACAAAATAATCTTACGGTTTTTTCAATATCACAATGCCCTCCTTTACTTATAAACCTCAGGATATGTCTCCCTGACAGCCTCACAGCAGACTGGCTATTTACTATTGAAGTACAAAATTAAACAGAACTGTAAAATGTTTAGCCAGCAGTTTTATCATTGAATGAATTTGTAATTAAATGTAGACTCACTAGTCTGCTGTCCCGGAGTTCTGACTTCAGCACATTTTCCAAAGGAAATGCCATGATGTTGTTGAGGTTTTGTACCTGAACATGTTAAAAGAAAATCATCAAAGAAGTTAAAAAGAAAATCAACGTAATATCCCAGGTGTCCCTTATCTTATGCAGTATGAGATAAACACTCACAAAGCACACATCTTCTACACACTCTTATTTCCCTATAGACCCCCATTTCTGGGAATAAGTAAGGAAAGCTCAAAAACATGGTGATTCAGTCACTTTAAACTAGTGATTCATCAAAACAAAAGACTGGATAATAATCTACACCAGTAAGATTGTTTTCATCCAAAGCATGACACCATTTATTTTATTACCGTTTTTGAAGTGAACCAAGTCTATTGGGAAACAGAGTTGGAGAATGAATCAAAGAACATCTAAAACATACCGCTAATAGGTTTTGCTTAAAGTAAAACTCAATTACCACAAAACTCCTTGGAAATACTTCACATCTTTATACTCAGACATGCAGTATGACTACATACATGATGTACAAAGTCTGTAGTAACTGCAGCCTTTCCCTGGATCCTTGTGGATTTGATCTTAACATAAATAACGTCCAACCACTTCCGTGAGCTGACTGCAGAGCTGACCTTCATATATTGACACAGAGGCCTGGAAAGCGCTCAGATTGTTTTGGTTGACATCCAAAAGCTGAGGTAACTAGTAGATCATACATCGAGTACTGACACGGTGGAATAACCCACTCTCAAAGTGTCAACAACACATGTGCGGATGACACAGCTCCATGCTGTTTAAACATTGGGACAAGTATGCTATCAGACACGGCATTAAAAGGGACACGCTCCGCTCCTTAAATCCCCCTCCTGTGAGTCTTCTGGACCCCATTTCCTCTTAACATCTGTAAAACCCAGGCAGGTCTTTTTTTCTTAAGGAAGGTTCATAACTAAGCGGAAGCCATGATAAGAGCTGTTAAAATTCTCTAAGAGCTAAGGAAATGAGCTTCAATGCTTCTTTCTTATCTAATTTAGTACAGGAAACACAAAAAAAAGGGGGATAATGCTGTCCCTCAATTGTATGCGTCAGCAACATTTAAAGGGATTTAACAACTGACGTGACTGTTTTATTGTAAGCTATGCATTCATTTAAAACATGTTTCTTTGGAGTTGTGGTTCTGTTTAAGATAGGAATCCTTACTTAAACTGTCCCTCATTGTCACTGTACTCTTTTTCTATGTGTTATAAATAAAGCTGCTTAAAAAAAGAAAAAAGCCTATGTGTAAGTACAGTCTTCAACTCTCCTTTAAACATCTTTTATTAACCTCATGACGTTAAACATCGAGTTCAAGGCAAAGTAGATTGAAAAAAGACAAAGGAAGTAATTTCTTTGACTTTCCCACCTCAGCCCCAGTCTCCCCTGTGAGGCCTTGATTGACACATCGGAGGGAGTGTGTGCGACGGTGTGTGTTGACTCACACATGGAGGTCTGGGATAAATTATCATCGCCATAGAAACTATCAGTGGGAGGGTTTCAGACGGCCCCAGCTTTTGGAGTCAAGAGGTGCTAGCATGCAGCTGTTGAAAACACTTTTTCCTTTGCCATAGTGAACACACACTTCAAACATCTCAGGAGGAGAGATGTGGGGTTTCTGTCACCTGATGTTGTTTTAAATAAACTAAATCCTACCTTGTTCCCTCAGTATACTAAGGTTTAGTGTGGTTTGAACTCTCTAATAAAGACAGCTAATTTGAGGAAGCCTCTATTTTCCCTTCCCCTTTTTCTCCACACTTCTCTCCTCACCAGATTTTTGAAGAGGGCTGTGACCTCTCTGGTGAACACAGCCAGATTGAGGAAGCCTGTGGAGACTTCGTTGTTGTCCTGGGTCAGGTGGCTATTCCCCAGATTCTCCAGCACCTCAACATACTGCTCCTTGTTCTCCACATGGGCTGCAAAACAACACGCATTCACATAAAATAAGTATTGACATAGAAAGTTAAAGGTTACTTAGACTTGAGTTGCATGTGGGGGATGATCTTAACATGGCAGATTGACTTGCTCTGTTGCAGTGAGAGTATTTTACCCTGACATGTGGGATAAATTAGTCCTGGTTTCCACCCATCCTGGAGTTGGAGACAAGCTAACATGAGGGCTTATAGGTCACTTTACCCAGGGTCATGACCTTAGTAAGGTCAGTTTTATTTATGTAGGAAAAGGCTGATGTGGAAAATAATCTGAGCTCTAGCCGGCACCACAAAGGTTTACATTTCACTAAAAGAGGTTTTACCCTACAGCTATTTTAATGTTAGGCTTAGACAAGGACATCAAATAAACCGACGTTACGATTCCAAGCCACATGGAAATAATCGTGTTCAATCAAAATACAACCAAAGTCTGTTTACTGTCATATAGTAACATTCCGGTTGACTTTAGGAAACCCCAAAATCAGATTTATTTATAGCTGTGGATTAAAAACAACAAAAGGTATGGAGGAGCATATGGCCCAGACATCTGCAGAAGTGTCGCAAAGCAGACTAAACAGAATAAGTAGAAATAAGCAGAAGTAAGGCAAGTTGTCTCTTTTACTCCAGTTTCCAGCCCAAGACAAATATAAAATGGTAAACTGGCTGTAGCTGGAAGACAGACAGACACAGTTTTACCAACAGGCTGAAAAGGAAAGTCAAACATTTTGTGCAACAGAAAATCTGTGTATTTATGGAAAGTAAGCACACAGAGTGAAAGATGGAAAACACAAAATCAACGGGGAGCAGGAGAACAGAGCCATTATGGCAGCATTCAAAAAGTATAATAACAACTAACATGCATGCATCTATCAAACAACAAACTGCTGAGTCACAGAGGAGATGAGAGGATGATTTCACAGCTGACCTTTAACTACCAAATACCAACAGGGCAACTCTACTCTTTCACTCCTCTGCCAGAACACACACGGACTCGTAGGCCACAGCATCTTGGCAGAAAAGTGGTACTTAGCGATTTATGGGAACAGAGATGGAAATACGAGATGTGTGTGTGTGTGTGTGTGTGTGTGTGTGTGTGTGTGTGTGTGTGTGTGTGTGTGTGTGTGTGTGTGTGTGTGTGTGTGTGTGTGTGTGTGTGTGTGAGTCAGACCTTCGATTAACATCAGGACTGATTAAGGGGTTCAACAACATAATGAAGGGGAGGGGAAGGGGGGGGGGGCTTCCATGGTCATATTACTGGAACTAACCCATATGATTCTAGTTAGAAGGTAAAAGTGAATACACATGGAGAATAAACACGGATCACTTCTCTGCAGCCACAGTGTTGCTGCTTTCTGGTTGCCTAATTCTGGGCAGCGCTCTGACTCACTTTTACTAAAAACTATGAGTTGAAACCTCAAAATGGGAAGCAGACTTGTAAGAGAGTGCAACAAAAACAACTTGAGGATATGTTGAGCTAAACGTCTCCTGTGCATTTTTGAGGTGAACACTCACATCTTGTGCATTTTGACTTGTAATGGATCCAAAGTTATTTGAATGTTCTGTAGTGACGCATACAATCTGACAAAACATTCACTTACTGACCCAGTTGATCTGTGAGGTCACTGTATTGCCCCCCGTTGTTGCCGAAACCACACATACCATTTTCTTTAACACAGACGCACACACATACACCACAAAATCATACACTCTGTATGGATATAAACACAATCACCCCACATCCCACGCTCTCTGGTCCCATAACAAGGGGCCTCACTCATAAACACCGCTGCCCACATGAGCCTCATGATGTCATCTCAAGGCTTGTACAATGAATTATGCTGAGGCTCCCCTATGCACTGAACGGCTCATCCTGCCAAAACAGAGAGTGACCTTTACCTAAACATGACGTGCCGTGTTGAAATTGCTCATGAGTAGCGGCAAACATCCTTATGATAAGCAGTCAAAAGGTGTGCTGGGAATATTTGTTTGACAAACCAATCCCAACTCAAGGTCCACATACTGTTTTCTTGGTGGAGCATTGTTCTCTATCAAATGGCCTATGTGATGATAACATCTACAGAAATGCAATTAGATATGGATTCAATTGAAATAGTTTTGTCAAACTACACATTTCAAGGACAAAGATGAACTCTTATAGCCAACATTGATATGGACTAGGAGTCCTCTGGAAGCTCTGGATGAAATAATTTCAGCTACTGATCCAACTGACCAAATATCATCTGCCGGTTTGTTGAGAGGCTTACTTGAACTAGTAATGCATTATGTGAATGAGACTATATTTAGTGAGCCAGAGATACTTACAGAGTCCAGAAGTGTGTATAGCCTTGATCATCTTCTTCATCCTCTGTAGAGTTGAGTGGTCCATCTCCAAAGACTGCAATAAAATGAGAATAATGAAAAAGTGAGACAATGACAGGGTTGGACATTTTATATAATGGATATAATGGCTAGTACTATCAACTAAATAACTATAATTTTATGCAACAATAACAAAACATCCTGTAAATCAAATGTTGCCATACAGTAGGCTTGCTTGATAATTTGCCTAATAATACATTCAGAGATAGCAAAGGGATAGCTAATGGAAGGTATAAACAGTAAAACGTCATCCTTCAATCATCTCCCATCAACATATCCTCTTATCGTCGAACCATACAACATTCAAGCCTCCCTCTTGCCAATGTTTAGACTATGGGTTACAATCTTTCATAGATTCAGTATCAACTTCTCAATTATGACGATGTTTGACTAGTGTTAATGTTCTCAAGGCTTAGAGTAGGAATATGTTTGTGTGATAACATATGCTTATTTTTCTCACGGCGTGACTAAGGTGAACAGGTGAGTCAGGACTTACGAGCAAGGCAATCGTGTGTCTTGTGTTGTCATGTACAACCCTGACTGATGTCATGGAATTCATTTTGCAACACTTTTTCACCTTTTCCCACATGATTCAGGGCAAAAAGCAGACAGTCAATTGGCGTCATTGAAGTTGGACAATCAATCTCCCAAACCAAAAGGGTTGTAAACTACTTCCTGTTTATCCCCAACACACAGGCAACTTGTTTGACTGGGCTAGACATGCAGCTCCACCTACATGTACATGGCACTAGAAATAGCTTTAATGAGGCAATAATATAGGCTTAACACAGGCTCTGCCTAGTTAGATGGTGTTGCTTACATGCCCCAGTCCTCGACGGTCAAGTCCACTCCCTAAGTGTTAGTTCGCTAATTAAAAGGTGGCGTGGGTTTGGGTAACCCTGCAGATAATGAATGGGAAAGGGATTTTGTGGCGACTGGAGATGGGAGTTGCTCGCTGATGCTGTGGCTGCAGTTTCCTCAATTTTGTAAGTTGGTCGGCAGACAGAGGATAAACAGTGGAAACAAGCTGGTGCAGGTTAAGGAAACAGGTTGTGTTTGTTGAATGTAGTGAAATAAATAATGGCACAAGGACAAACCTACATACAGACAACCCACCCTTCAGTCGAGACGGACACACTGACACACATCCCTTCTGGAGAGGGCAATGAGGTCCACCCTACTGATGTAGAGAAACTTCAGTGTCTTTTACAGAGTCTCCCTACGCCCGTATGCAAGCTTATGATCACCTGCTGTTAGGGTGTGTGCACGACTGATATGTGATCCTTATTTACTGCATTAACTAGCATGACATAAATAGCTGTAGGAAAATCCAGTGTATGATTTCAACATGTTATCCATAGTAGAAAGAAACCTTTAGATCTTTATGAAAAAACTCAAACAAATTATAGCTTACAGCTGTAGAAAATGAAACCAGTCCTTATCCCCTTCGTTCTCCTTTTATCATCGCCTCTAATCAGGAGTAATAAGTAACAAGCAGCCGAGTGTGTGTTGGGGTAAATGGTGTCTCTGTCTGCCGGCCTGCCGCAGTAAACCACACACATGCCCACTCATTGCCTAGCCATTAATCAAGCTTGTCCCTGCTAAGCAGACTAAACATTATAAGCATAGATCTATCTATAAAGGCCAAGGGACTGTCGCATTTGGGTCTGTGTGATTCTGTCTGTCTGTCTGTCTGTCTGTCTGTAAATGAGCATGTGTAGGATTCCCACATGTCCCTCCCCAGAGTAGCTATTCCAGCTATGTATTTTCCAGTATGTCATTGCCATAAAAAGGATATTATCCCAAGATAAATAGATCAGACAGCTGTGTAAAACTCTTTATAAGCCCTGGACGCTGCCGTCTCCATCTCTGCTCAGAAGTCAGTTTCCAGCCAGAAACGTCTTAATGGAAACCTTTCATCTTTCACAAACTTTCTAAGACTTATTATTGAAAAATGTATCAACTGGATACAATGCATGGATGCAACCATTGAAAACTATGTGATCTTCCCCAACATGGCCCAACTATGGTGACTCAAACTGATGTGAGCTCAGCTGAAAACAGACACACATCTTGAGTTACAGTAGAACAGTGTACCATAGTGTTTATGTCACAAGGAAGACAGACACGGAAGGATCGACTTGTGTGTACACTTGGATTATTTGTTTTATGGCAGAGTTCATGGCTGCCAACCTGTTTCCTTCTTTGCCGGGAATGTTTGGAAAAACACATTTCAAACAAACACTAACAGACAAGCAAATTGGCTTTGAGCCAATGCACAAGTTCAAAAAGAAAAAATGCAAGGACTGGCCTTCACAGATATGTTTGCAACCATGGACAAATGTCTGTTTACACTTACAAGAACAGTACCACATTCTGTCAAAGGGCCACATTTGTTTCTGGCATGTCTTGAGAGTTGTCTGTAAGTGTCCAATCTCAGTTTGACACATATGAGGGGCAAGTATACTCTCTCTGTAAACTACATTACCTCATGTAACCTTCACTTTTCTGCACCACATAGAAAACAGAGGCAACTTGACATGTGCAAAAACAACTGTGAAATGTTCCAGTTCAGAACCGGAATAATAGTCCAATGGTCTCAAAGGTTAAAAGGAAAGCACCAGTCACCCCCAAATCAGCATACCACAGACATTCATGTCAGAAAGTTTTCCCCAACACCAGTTTGTGCTTATTAAACACACTGCACCTTTCCTTCAGTGAAAGTACCCTGTTAGCATTAGTTAGCTTTTACAGCTTGAAATGACTGTTTTGTCAAAACCTCGGGCTGGGGCAAAGACTTCATGTTTAGTTTGTCTCTGTGCTCACCTGCAAATAAACGTTTTGACGACATAAGGGCTCATCTTCAAATTGCTGTAAACCCCCTCAAGTTGTTACATAAGAAAAGTAAACTGGCTAGCCTACAGGTGAGTGTAGCCTCCTCAGCCAGCCAGGCATTATGGACAGGTAAACAACAGACAAAAGGTGCACGTTTTCTTGCACCACCTTGCCTTCACATCTCTTACCTCCTCCACGGTTGAAACTGTGTTTCGACAGTCGCTCATTTTGGACTGGAAACTTGAATTACCCGGTGAAGACATATCCTCGTTTGTGAGGACCACGAAGTCCAAAATGCTTATTCGCTCCGGCATGTTTGGAGCGAGAAGGGTCTGACAATCACTGAGGAGAAACGTGAGGCAAAGTTTCAAGCGCGCTTGTAATTCCACTTAGAAGAAAAATAACTAGTTGATTCCACCATTGTGCGCAAGAACTGAAAATAGACTGTATTCCTTTGAGCACCGGTCCCTAAAAAGCGTGTTTCAGGTAGAAAGTTGTCTAAAAGCGGACCTGTGTGCTGACCGAAGTTTAGGCTCCACTCTGTGAATGTGTGCGCGTGGAGGTGCGCCAGCGCGCTATTGTCCGCCCCGAGAGGGAGGGAGCAAACTTCATCATCACGTGGGAATGTTTGTGCTTTCTGGCACTCGGCAGAGAGAAAATAGAGTTTGTGTGTGTCCTCTTGTCTGCTTCTCTTTCATTCTTATTTCTCATTTCTATGCAAACTGCAGAGAGTCTGCAGTGTGGTCGCCATGGTTATACATAATACCTCATTCAGAGACTAAACTGAAGGGGAGGATTTTCACTGGATGAGGTGATGGTGGTGCTTTGCAAGAGCACTTGCACTGAGACAGTTCATCGAGTATCACTAAACAATATTATAACTAAAAGCTTTGATGTTTTATTAAAAGTGTATTGTAGATGAAAAATGAGTACTTGCACACATGTATCACATCTGAGGTGGTGCTTTTGCAGCTGTGCAACTGCCCTTTAATCAAGAGTTTGGAGGTATAACGCCCCTGGCTATCCCTTTGGCTCAGGCTCCAAAGCTTCTTCCTCTTCCTTTTCATCTCATGAAAAGACATTTTTCATTGAGGGAGTTTTTCTAAAGACCCTCCCACTGACCTCCTCCTGAAAAAAATCTGATAAAGTGAAAGAAAAGGAAAGAGTACATCAAAGATGGAAAAAAAAATCACGAGTTGTGTTTAGAACATAACTCCTGCGTGCCTAGCATTGTCAAACCTGTCAACTCAAAGCAGAGGGTGTATCACTGATCCTTGCCTCGGGGAGAGCAGTGATATAATACACTATGAAGTGCAGATAGGTGATTTTAGGAAGCTATCAAGTACAGTGGCTCTCTTTGGTTTAACCACAAAACCACACATTTGCCTACATTAACTTTATGAAGGGACATTTGTCCCAGCTCTATTAGGACACTTGAGGGTATTATAACCACACAAACAGACTCACGTTGTGGGGTAAGTTTGTTTTTCTGTTCTCTGTAACTACTTTTCTCTGTCAAACAGTGAACAGTGAATATTTGATGCTACGTTTTAACTATGTGCACTCACAGTGGTGCTATGATCACATTCACAAAGATAGTCAAACTCCTTTTTGTGCTGCAAGTCTCTTTCCTAACAAATAACTCTAAAAGCACAAGATTAAACATCTGTTGCATTTAGACATACATGCACACAGCCTTAAAGTGTAAGCTTGAGGTGCCCATCAATCATTTTTCAGTAGACACACAAAGTGATAATACATATTTATTATATTTCCTCATACAAATGAAGGCAGCACACCATTCAAAATGTGCGCTTGATTCTCCAGAGGGAAAGCAGGGTGCTGGAAACCAATCAATCATCAAGAAAAAATTTCCACTCTTGTAAGGAAGTGAGAGCACGCGACAAACTCCAAACAATGCAGAGCCAGATAAATAGATGGCTGACCCAGTTTAACCAGGGCCTCATTCACTCATTGTTTCTGTTGCACACATGTATGCATGCAAGATCAGTTAGGGAAAGAGAAAGAAAGAGGTCCAAATGCATATAAACAGTTTGCATGACTACATGTAGGTGACCATTGTTGTAAAAATATATGTGCGTCTGCATGCTCATTTCGCATGCACACATTTTTCTTTTTCATGGATCTGGGCTGATGTAATGCCGAGTCTTGCTGTGTCCCAACAATACCCTCCTTCAGTTTCTTTGCAGCCCCTTGTAAAGAAGCAGAGCCTTTGTGCGTCTGCCAGCCTTCCAGCCTGGGTCCTATTGTAAAACTGAGCAAACCGGTCTGTGCAGGCAATGCACAACATATAGCTGGGACAGGGTGTGGGGAAGAAAAGAAAAATAGGGAATCAGCAGAGGGAAATAGTTTTGGAAGGTGGAGGGGAGGAAGGGAGGGGGAGATGCACAGCACAGGGAGGTGGTACGACAAAGGAAAGGAGGAAAAGATAGATAGAAACTTCATTGTTTGAGTACACAGACTGGAGTGACTCACTTAATGTTTTCCCTCCTTATCTCCACCCTTTTCCTTCCTAAACAGCACATACCTATTCATTGTTAACACTCTCTCTTGCCACTGCCTGTAATCATTTCACTCTTTACTTCTCACATTAACAGGGGCTTTTCCACCTCTTTTTTTCACACACCATTTCTCACTTTTGTTGCGAGGAAGTGAGGTACACCCAGTGCAGCTTCTCTCTTTTTCTGACGCAGTAGCACAGAGGTTGAAAACACATCCAGTAAAGATTACAGCAGCCAGGATTTCCTTGCTGCTTCCCAGCAGCAATAGGTCCCCCAACCTCCCCCAAAAAAATCTCCCTCTCTTCTCTGGTTGTTGACTCAGCTCCACTAGTTCTGCTATCAATTTACTACCCCTGTCAAGCCAGGAGGCCCAGGCTTACCGTAAAATAACCCCTCTTCTGGTCGACGTGGATGACTGAAAAGTGAGTGATTGTGAGAGTAAGAGAGGGAAGGGTTTGATTTTTTGTTAAACACAGTTTTCTACAGGAATTAGCATAAGAAGTGTCTATTGGGCCCTTACTGTCAACAATCTGTTTCAGGAACCTGCACAACTGCACTATTAAAAAGAAGGACTGGGGAACACCTTTATTGCAAAAAGAGCTGAGTCACCCAAAAAAACCAATTGACTGAAGTTTATCAGTCTCAGGAAAGAAATTCAAGTTGTCTGTGGTATGGCAGCTGGCAACAAACTTTACCAAGCAGCCACACCCTCTCCAGCATGCCTGTCATCACAGTTGGTATAGCAACAAAAAGCTTTCCAGACTTCCAGAGGTAAGAGGTGGTAAAACTTGTTTGTGATTCATTATTATCAATGCAGTATAATGTCAAAATCATGACATCCCAGTGTTGTTTGAATAATATTTTTCTAGGAAGTCTGAGAACACCTGTTGAATACTGTTGCATTGCATGTATCCATTAAATAATGATTACATTGATAACTATACTAATAGACTATAGGTTTTATACCTGCCAGGATAAAATGATTGCAGAATCTCATAAGATGTGTATATAACTTATACACAATTATGTTATAATAGCTCCAACCCTTAAAGGTCACCTATGCAAAATCCACTTTTTCATGAATTGTATACATAAACATGTTTCCGGGAAAAATATTCGCTCACTTTTTGTCCTTATCCATTTATATAAAAACCTGTCTGAAAATGAGACGATCAGATTTTGGCCACTTTATGATGTCATAACGATGTTTTGGCTTGTGTCACCATTAGCCAATCACCAACACCCCCCCACCTGATCACCTGAATCTCCTCCTAGAGCACCATTGTGTTCTTTTTAACCACATATCTTGCAGAGGGGCGTGGGGAGTGGCACCTTATTTTCATCTAAAGTAACAGACAGAATCAGCACTTTTGAAACAGGGCTGAAACAGAGGGGTTTATGGGATGCTACAATGATCTGTTGGGTATTTTGAGCCAAACAATTCAGAGACATGTTTTGTATATATCTGAGACCTATAATATATTGATGTAAAACAGTTTAATAGGGGACCTTTAATGAAAATAATACTGTCATTATGTGTCCCTTTGAAGCGGCTGTGGTACTAAATAATGACATGCAACATTTTGGCCTGAGGTTGTTGCTGCTTTCTGACGAAAGCCAGCACACAAAGAGGGTTTTCAGTTTCTGGCAATTAAAGCATTCAGCTAAAAGCAATTGGTGTTAAGGTGCAACGTGACTGAACTGAGGTGGTCTGGTGTTTAGATGGCATGTAAACCCCACCGTCAACTGCAATGTCTACGTGGTTTCTGAAACTTCGGTTTACCACCTCTTGTTAAGCACACAAGCTGTTCAACCCAACATTTGTTAATAGATACTTAGCGCTAATAGAGACCTGATGTTGGTTAATAAGCATCAGGCGCAGGAGTTAAAAAAAAAATGCGGAGACAGGATTTCTTTGTAAGGGTTAAGAAAAAAAAAAGCAACATGTGGCACAACTGTGTGCTTCCTGTTTTTGTTAGTTAGATCGTTTTAAAGGCCATAAACTTCTATGTAAATGGCTTCAGGGAGAACAGAGCATCTAGAATGTTGGCCTTTTTTTAGAGCATTTAGTCAAAGACATCAAATCATCATTCCCAAAAGGCAGCCAATGTGCAGTGAGAAACCTGAAAATCCATAAATGTATTGGTCAATTTGAGATTTATCTCCTTGCAAATGTCCCCCTCCCCCGAGTGTATTAGCGCTATTACTCAGTGACCCACTGAACTTTGACCTCATCGACCTAGGCTCCTATTGTGAGCTAGTTTCCAAAGCAACCAACTCACAAAGAATGATGGGTGTTTTTTGTCAACCTGTCCGATTGTGTTTAAAGCCCATTCAGTGTCCTTGTAGCTCTTCATGTCGACCTATTCTCTCTCCTCTGGGAATGTCACTTCCTATTAAGTCGATATCCTCAGTTGCCCTGGCTGGTTTTAGACAGAGAACACTCTATTATTAATAGTAGACTATTTTGAGTTGAACCTCTGGGTACCTACTCCAGTATTGATGAAGAAATCCCATGTGCTAGTCAGGTCCTATTAAGATAAATCTATAGGCTTGAAGAAAACAAATGAAAAGCAATGATGCATAAATATTATAAATGTTTCCCCTGAATCTTTTTAAACAAATGTTCAAATTGTGTAAGGGAATTACACGTTTATGACATAAAAAGTGAGCAATGGAGCTCAATTCCAAATGTAAACAATGGCTTCAGTGTTTATTTAATAATTTCAAACAGACCACACAATATTACAAAAATATTAAGTGCCGCATGTCATACAAAAACAGTTTTGCCTTCTGTAAAAATAAAAAAAGGCAAGTATCAACTTTCAAAGATGCAGGTATAAATACAAAACAAATTATGTACAAATACCAGAAAAATAATGCTCATTGAAAAAAATAACTACAAATTCTGAATTCACATTAACTAATCTACATCATAAAACTCACACAAACACACCATGAGACCCATTTCCCAAACTGTCAAAAATATATACACACACACACACACACACACACACATACATAAACACACACACACACACGTTTCAAGTTTTGTTAGGACAGGACAATTAGCTTATCTCTGCAGTTTAGAGGGAAAGCCACAATTATATCTGCATGAAGTTCAAATTTCCGAATGTCTAGAACGCTGCGAAAAAATAAATGTAAACAGATAAAAGACACAGCTGCTCTGACGTCGCGTGCATGGCTTTGAAATTTAAAATGGTTGCACCAGCATGCATTGAAGCAATTATGGGCGTGAAATTTAAAAGAGCTAAGACAATAATTATTTCTTGTTTATGTTGCTGCTAGACAGTAAGCAGACTTCATCCATTTCTGAACAACAGCAAATGCAAATAGCTACTCTAATTAAACCTTAATTACATCAATAAACCCCCCCTTCCATCACACCTGCAACACAGATGCAGAATTTGATTTATTTGGGGGTATTGCCTCAGAAATACAATAGTAGTGTCACACTACTAAATCTACAAACTTCTATTAAAATCAGCAAATTCGCATTTATAGAGGAGAACCTGGATTTGAAAGAAAGCTGCCATACCAACATGAGTGAGTGTGGCCTTCTAGATCAGTCAGAGATTGTATGTGGTCACAAAGGACCCATTATCAGTCATTGACTCTGGATCTGGCTCCATTATTGGGTGTCAGAAGCTGCCTTTCACATTTTGGCACAAACAGGTACGAGGCCAGAAATAAAGCTTAAGGCGGAGAAAGAGAACCTGATCTGACAAAGCAAAACAAGCTCAAAATCAGATATTGTTTATGCGCCTACAAAAACTGGTATTATTCACAGCAAGAATCCAGTGATTGAATCATGTAAAGCTGCATGGCAGTTAAAGCTGACATTATACAAGGCTGCCCCCTACAGGCCAAAGAGTGGCACAAAACCTTTGGAAACAAAAATAAACAAAAAATTCCTGAGTTTTCACTGTAAACACCGCCTGATGAGACACATCAGATTTTGTCGCTGGGGATGTGAAATGCATAAAAAACTCCTATGTTCGTTCAAGTTAATACATGCTTTTAAAACAGTGTTTCCTAATGGTTGGCGATTACACATCCATGTCAATCTAAACCCTCAATAAAATAATCAAAAAGGGGGTAACTCCTCCTTTGGGTTCATTGACATCAAAACAGGCATGGTAAAAGCAAAGAGTTATGGCTTCATAGTGTAATATGTACTACCTCGTGAAGGCATTTCATTAAATATTCCCCTTTAATCCCCGCAGATTACCTCCACCCTCCTTCATCTACACCTCAGCTCTTCAAAAGTTCTCCGAGATCGTAGGTGTCGAAGAAGTCTGACACTCCCTCGCTGTCCTCCAGGCTCCAGAGGTAATCGTCGTGGTCCAACGGGGGAGAGAAACTGACAAAGGGGGTGTTGGGGTCGGGGGCAAAAGAGGTGCAAGGAAGCTGGTCTTCTGTCATCTGCATCAGGCTGGGGGGCAGACCCAGCAGACGCTCCACATCCAACAGGGCGGCGGTGGAGGCTGCAGCACAGGAAGCAGCTGTGGAAATGTTGCCTGGGATTAAAAACAGAGAGAACAAAGGTTAATATTCGTAGCCTGACATGTCTTATTTTTGTAATTGAAATACATTTCGTTTTTCATCTTTCAACACGTTTTGTTTTGAACTTTACCCATGAGTTGTGTACCTTTATGTTCATGTAGCAAGTATTTATTTTTAGAAATGTATAATGTTTATTAATGTTCTTTTCTACACAAGTATTTATTGTTTGAAATGTTCCTTAATTTTAGTATTGGATTTATTTTAATTACATATTTACTAGTATGGCACTTTAATCTGCACTAATGTCTTTAATTGATGCATGATCTTAAAGAAGTAGTTTGAGGTTTTGGGATATAATAATATCTTTATACACTTGCTTGAGAATTAAGCTTGAGCCAGCCGGTGTTAGCTTAGCTTAGCATAAAGAATGATTGTTTAAAAAGGTACCTAAAGCTCACTTGTAACACTACTTATATTAAAACGTCCTTTAAAAGTTTATCATAGCATTCCTATAACACAGTGGAATTAAAGTGAGAATCTAACAGTACTGCACATGACCCCACAGAAAGCCCAGCTTACATTCAGACGGCTCCTCTTTGACGCTGTAGCACGGTGGAGCCATTGGGGTTGCTGGTGGATGGCAGAGGGGCTGAGGGAACTCCTTTTTAGGAGTGATAGCGCTTTTTACTGGGCTAGCATCTTCGAGACCCTCCTCTGGACACAGGTAGACTTCAATGGGTCCATTCTTACTCTTTAAATATATCTGTAATGAGCCCTGCTGTAATGAGAAGGACAAAATAATATTAAACATACATATAGATGTTTCGCTGCAAGTACTCTGTGTTTTTGGAGAGTTTTTATTATGTGATGACTACGTTGTCTTACCCCTGCCGTGTCTGGCACCTCCAGTTTGGTGTCAGCGGGGGCCTTGACGGCAATGACTGTCTGATCTCGGAGGGTCCCGATGGAGCGGATGTCTTGATATGTCACATAGCCCAACGTAAAGTGTGTGGTCAAGGATATTGACAACAGCAGAATTAACTAGACAATTATATGTGTAACCATACCCATAAGACCAACAAAGAACCACGAGGAAACAAACAATCACTACCGGTTGTAAAGGATATCTTTTATTGTCTTCATATTCTGTGAGTTGTTTGAGCTGTGCGGTGCTGGAGTGGATCAGCTCATCCAGAGACCTTTCTACCCTCTCCAGTTCTCCAAGCTCTTTCCGCAGGGCGCAGGCCTTCTCTCCTCCACTTGCACCACCCTCAAATACATCTCCAACCCTACGAGAACACAAAGAATACACATGATTGAAAATATAGTTTGACAATCTGAATGCAGTACAAAATATTTAATTAAAAACTCTATAACAATGACACAGTAATAGACAGTAATGGTTCAGTGGATGTTTTTGAGTACAATGCCCCCTAACAGCCACTAGGGGGCAGATACATACAATATTATTGAAACACACAACAGCTTTTAAACAACCTTTTGAAAGTTATTTTTGGACTGTGTATGTCACTGCTCAGATAATGGCATTTAAATGATACTAGTTACGCATTCCTCATTTTTATTGTCCTTAATGCCCACGACAAACCCCCTGATCACCAGTTAGACTAAAGGGCCCTACATAAACTGGTTGTATCAAAGTATATGAAACTTTTTCCTGAAAAACTATATCTCCTGTTAAAACTAATGCCTTTATCGATATCAAATGTCTCATACTGTATTGGTACTTACAGCCACTGGATGTTGTTCTTTGACTTCTTTCTAATGAGTTGGACTCCCTCCAGTACGTTGGTGATGTCATAGATGCGTCTCTTCTGGACCTCCAGGACCTCCGTGGCCCAGTTCAGATCTAAAACTCCATCAGGAGACTCTGCGATCAGACCCACAAACTTCTTCGTCAGCAGGCCCAAGGAGGTATCGTACCGTGTCCGCTCACCTGGAGACTTTGGAGCTAAGAACAGAGAAACAGACAAAGGCACATTAAGTAATTTTTAATTTTAAAAAGTATTGGTAGGAAAATGCTAAACATCTCTAACACAGCTAGGTTTTGTCCTTGCTGCTAGGTCTAATAAAATAAAGATACTCAAGGTGAAAACTTCATACGAGTGTCATTGTGTTGATTACCTGTGTGAACGTGACTAATGTAGCACTATCTGTGTTTATGATCCTATTCATTGATCGTTAACAGTCTTCACACCACACAGAGATAAATCTCTATTACCTAAAAACACATGTCTTCAAAAGCACATGTTCCAAATATCCACGTGATAGTTGGAACCGACAAACTCATTAAAGGTTGCTTCTGTAGGGTTGTTCTGAGCTGGCCCTTTTTACCCATCATGACCATCTGTGAGCAAAAGTGTAATCTTGAAACAAGCCATTACTTTGCATTCCCTTTGGACCTGTACCATTGTAAAGCACTGTAATCAAACCACTTCCCGGGACTTATCTGTTTGAACTTATTATAGTATTTTATTGTTCTTTTAAAATTGCTATTCTTTATAATGTAATGGGACTTAATATAACTTTACCCTTGACCATATTCTACTACGCTTACAACTTCCCGTTTATTTTTTGAAATTGTCATTTTCCTGTTTAATGTGCCTCCTTATTCCCGAGAAGAAAAATATGTCTTTATGAATTGAATTTCCCTTTTTTGTGCTGTACACTAAAATCGTTAAATAAAAGCACAATTTATCAGCACAGATGCCAATACTAGCATGGGTTAAGTTCAAGTATCTACACACATAACCTACAACATTACACCACCTCTTTCACATCTCTCTATCCTCTGACTCTAGTGGTGTACTCACTCCTCGGACTTGGTATCCTCACTGCGATGCTGCTTTTGCCTTTTGGTGTTCGGAACTCTGGCATGTAGAGAGGGTCCTCTAGATCCAGCTTCCTTTTAGCCTGGAAAGAAAAGAGTTAATGAACATTAGTAAAAAAACGAAATATAAAGCAAAGAGGGTGCTTCTTGTAGTCGTAATATTCACTATGATCTCATTGTATTGAGTGAACAACCGTTTGAATTATTTCCTAGACTATGGTCTGGTGGAAACAATGTTTCTTTCTTGACAGGTTAAAAGTTAAATCATGAGAATGAAGTGTCTAGGGCACGTCCACATCCATGCTAAGGACAGTGATAAATAGGGGGTTGTTGCAAAGTGTCGTAAATGTGCCAACAGCCCTCAAGTGCTGGAACAAAGCACCCCCGTCACACTTTCCCCAAGCACTTCAAGCAGGGCTGATGGTGTGGGTGTTTTTGGGGGTGAATAGAGAAAGGGGGTGATCGTCTCTCGACCCATGGCCCACAAAATGCGAGGAAATCCCTGGACTCATTCAATGACCTCTCCTCCCCCCCTGGAGACAGCCTACATCCCCTTTGCCCTACAGCTTAACACCCAGTCTCTCCACACAAACCGATGATTGCTTAACTTTAAAGCATAATACACTAAGATCTGCAGCTTCAACCTAAAGCACGTACACAACCTTTGGACGCCAATATAAACTTAATATCTTCATGAGACCATTATTTATTACCAATGACCTACATGGCCCAATGTAACAAAAGTGAAAGTCACATGAAGCCATCCCCCTCCTCACAGGATTGGGAAATGACCAACTGTTTGAGAAACTAAAAAGTTGTGCAAAGTGGCAACACCCTAAAATGCTGAGTTTTCGACAGTAAATTGTCAACTTCAACACGATTGACAAGAAAGCATATCTACATTCATTCCCTTCACCACACGCTACACCCACACAAAACCCTCGGGTGACTGAGCTCACTAGGTGTGGGATTTAAAGCCTGACGATACCGAGGCTGCTGGGTAACTTTCTACATTGGTTAGGAGTCATGTATGACTGTGTCCTCGCTTAACCTTTCAGCTTTGTATGGCTGCCTGTCCTACATGTATCTTCACAAAGACTTGGCCACAGTAATCCTTTTTGTCACTGCAGTGCTTTAGCTAATAGGTTTAGACAACTGACTCTCAGAGACTTAAAAAGTGCTGAATTGACTTAACCACGTGTGGATGCGCCTGTGTGAGTGTGGTGAAAATGAAGGCTGCCATTGTCCCAGCGTGCCCCCTGACATGTCCACCTGTTGACTGGAGACATCTGGAGCAACACACAAATGTTCTGCTGGTGGACCAGCTTTAAATCCCTACAGCACACAGTAACTCAAGACAGAGAAACACAGGTCAGGGCAGTGACCAGCTTATCTCAACAAAATGGTGGCTGTTAGCATTTATTTATGGGATTTTTGTACGTGTTTTTTTTACATGTGGCCCAGACTACTGACAGTAGCTGCCAAAGAACAGGGTTCACAGAGAAGAATTTGATACTTGTTGAAGTGGCTACAAGCAGGGACAGCTGTAGTGAAAACAGTGATTAGATCTTTCTGGTTCTACTTGATTGTACAATTTCTTCTGTCCCAGCATAATATTGTGAAAAAAGATCAGCCTTGACATTAGACTTACTTACTTCATAACTTCAATGACCTAAATGTAAAGTTCAACCAGTCTACATTTTTCAGGCGTGTATGTCAATAATTCACAGCTACGGCATGGTGAATTGTTGTAACAGGGGAACCAACGGTTTCACCCTGCAGCTGTATAGGCTTGGGTGCTCNCTCCTCTCCGCTTCTTTCCCTGTATCGCCAATCATTCTCTTCACTCACTTTCCTCTCCTCTCTGCCGCGCTCTCATCTCTTCTTCTGTGTTTCTCTCCCTGTATAGGGAGAGAAACACAGAAGAAGAGATGAGAGCGCGGCAGAGAGGAGAGGAAAGTGAGTGAAGAGAATGATTGGCGATACAGGGAAAGAAGCGGAGAGGAGTGAACACGCGTGTTAGCGGCAGACAGGGAGAGACAAATAATTACACATTGCGCTCTCCAAGAAGAGGAAAGTGGAAAGTGAGAACAGAGTTTTTAACCCTGAGTGTACGGACTCATTCATGTTCATCCTGCCCACTGGGAGCAGAACCAGTGTGTCTCATTTGTTCAGAGACCGTGGTGCTCATTAAAAGTGCCGAAACATGAGACAAAACGCAAAGTGTTTGACCAAACGTTCTCTCAAAGCAGAACTGAGGTCACAAAAAATAAGCAGTCTCAGAGCCCAATATGAGATCAGTCGACCAGGATCAAACTACTAAATATCGTTCCAGGGCAGGCTAACCGAGGCTAACCAATGAGCACCTGCTTGTGTGTATGAGAATGGCCCTGACACCATTTCAGCCCAGATTTAAACTGGCAGGACAAGCTCGAGCTCAATTCTCGCACTGAATTAAAAAAAAGTGAGTGAGGGACTGCCATATAATAAGGGAAAGAAAGAGAAACTTTAAAATTGTTCAATTGTTATGATGTGTAAAGACTGATATTGTTCTATAATCGTCTGAAATAGTTAAGGCTTGATGTGAAACGGTTAACAAAGAAAAAGGGAAACTCAAGCTGCTGCTACACTTTATTTTATTTATCTAAAATTAAGCACTTTTAAGATGCACATATTTTCAAAAGCAGCCAGAGAAGAACATTACACATATCCACAGTATTTGACTGTATATCTGTAGAGTTCAATGTTCATTGACAATAAATATTGTTTGTTTTTGAATTGTACTTTCTTTATTTGATTGGCAGTCAGTTGTTGATTAAATGCAGACGTTGATAAAGCTACAGGATACTTCAATATATATTACACTAATTCATAAAGCAAGTTAGACATTTTGATGTTCCGGATCTTTGCATGGGGAGATTTTTTCTCTAACTGGACCTCGTTGAATTTTAGTTTAATACCCCTGCTTGTAGAATAACAGCAGCAAGTTTAAACAATTAGTCATTTTGTGGAAACATTTAAAAAAGGGAAAAACCACGGATTTGGATGGATTTACATTTTTTGTGAAGACAGACAACAGATATGAAAATCTGTGTCCATTGTTATACAATATTTAGATCACTTTGTATTTTGTACAGCATTTTTAGGAAACAATTTTTTTTTTTACATTATTATCTATATTCAATGTAAACCTAACTTTAAACTAAAAGTCAAGATTCATTAAAATATTCCTGAGCAAAAAGCATATCTTACTTCATAGTTACTGCCACACATTGTCGATCAGTTGAATAAACGTGAATTTAAAAAAAGCATGAATTTGAGTGTGATGTTTTCTTTTTGTGCCATTTCTTCACGTTCACAATACTAACCTGATGGGATCTATTTTAAGACAATTCTGCATTGGGCTCTTAGTGGTAAAAACAAAACTCTATGGGGTATCTTTAATTCTGAAATATTTAACCGTGAAACGTTGTTATACTGTATCATGTAGGAAAATAAAATATCCAATCAGTTCTCTGTAACTGATATGTTTTTGATAGAAAACGTCTTGTTACCTTGACCAGTTTGGGGTCATGATGAGGGAGCTGGCTGTTGGGCAGTTTTTCTCTCTGGATAATCCAAGGATGTTTGAGGACCTGCTGAGCAGTCAGTCTCTGATGCGGGTCCACATGAAGCATCTTCGACACAAGATCCTAGAAGCAGCACAGAATACATTTAAAACATGTTGACAGAAGGAGACTGGATTCCTCTGAGGAACTTGAGCAAAGCAGCCATCTGTCAGGTTTGGAGTTTCACCTTGGCAGCTTCAGACACTGTGTCCCAGTTGCCTCCAACTAGACTGAAGTGACCGTTTCCTATTCTGTTCAGGATCTCATTTGGGGTGTCCTCAGGTCCGTTGGCAAATGGAGTAAAGCTGTCACAAGAAAAGGATAAAAATGACAAAGTGAGTATTAAGGGTAGTGATATAGAAAAATGAGTTCAAATAAAAGAGCTTTAAGTGTTGGTATTCACCCGGCCAGCATGGTGTACAGTAAGACTCCTAGACTCCAGATGTCACACCCTTCATCATAGCCCTGACGTTTCAACACCTGGAATGACACACATTGCCTTTCAGTTCAACACAGTTCAAGGTCTTTAGTTTTATCCAGGTCTGAGCAAATGTAGGCAAAAGCTGTGCAGCATTTGCCTACATTTGCTGCACAGCTTTTGCCTATTCTGACCCAGAGAAAAAAGGAGGACTCAACTTACCTCAGGAGCTACAAAGTTAGCAGTGTAGCACGGGGTCATCAGCAGGCCGTTGTTGGCACGCAGTTGCTTAGCGAAGCCAAAATCACAGATCCTGATAGAATCTGGATTCCCCGACTCATCAACATAGAGGATATTGCTAGGCTTCAGGTCTCTGTGCACCACCTGGAGGAACAAAATAAGAGTAAATGAATAAGTGAATAGTTCAGTAGTAAAACAGATAACAAGAGCAAGCCAAGTATAGAAAAAACTGAATAAAGTGAAATTATTTATATTATGAGTATTTTCTGGTTGTCCTCCTTACCCCCTGTGAGTGTAGGTACTCCACAGTCTTGGTGATGGTGTGAAGCACAGAGCTGGCCTCTCTCTCTGAGAAGAACTTCTGTTTGAGGATGCGATCCAGCAGCTCTCCTCCACGCATCAGCTCTGTCACCATGAACACCTGCTTACCGTTGTCGTACACCTGAGACAGAGACACACACATTATCATATCACCATCTGTGACATTGGGCATAGGTTTTTGGCTTTCATAATAGAAATGTCCATAATAACAATTCAGGAAACTAATCATCTGAACCTTCCTTTGGCTCTGTTTTTAGGCTTTAGAAAATCAAGCCTGACACTGAATCACAGGTCATATTAGATTTTACACCAAAATGTTTAATATAAGTGCATTTCTTAATACTTACATCCTTCAGTGTTATGATGTTAGGGTGCTGCCCATATCGAAGCAGAATCTCAATCTCCTCAGAGGGGTCTGTACTGGTCTTTTCAATCATCTGTCAATCACAATATATTCTTAATATTACAGTTTTATACAGTATAATATAAAGTACAGCCATGATGGTTATGTAATTGTAACCGTCATCTTGGTTGTATGTCACAGGACTCTTTTAAATACACACCACCCTACCTTAACAGCGTATTCTGTGTTGGTGGCTTTGTGGATACAGCGTTTACAGACAGAGAAGGACCCCATGCCGATGTCTTCCTTCAACACGTAACCGTCGCTGAACAGCAGGTTCTTTCCGTGTAATTGCTGCAGAGGAAGAAGGGCGATGTTAAAAAAAGCGTGTTGTGCTGAGAGAGTTTATGAGGCAGAAGTCGTACATCTATATTTTTTCAAAATGTTCTAGCACACAGAGTTAACTGCTGTTCCTTTCACGCATGAAACAGGATCTGTACCTGTTTTTAGGTATCTGACATTTCCTTCCCCTGTCTGCCTTACATAGACCTTGTACTTTTGTCTGTTTCCCCTCTTTCTTTATATAGCTGTAGTTTGTGTATTCAGTGATAAATCCAACACAGGAGAAAGGACATCTCTTGTTTAAACTGGATCTCGTAGTTCAGAACATAGAATGTAAAAAGGAAACTATTTATTCTGACCTGGACCACTGGGTGAGGCTTGGCTGGCTCCACAGACCCTTCCTCGTCCAACAAAGGCGACGCAATGAAGCTAAAGCCTCTGAAAAGCTGGTGAGCTTCAGCACTGGGGGGCACACCGGGGGAGTCTGGAAGATTATAAGGAATGTCAAGGATGGAAAAGAGAAATATGTGCCTTTTTAAGAGATGCCATGTTTTAATGTTATTTCAAGAGGAGCATACTTCCTAGCTTGTGCATTTCTTTACAAACACTCCTATAATAAAGTGTAATCGCATCTTAATGGAGCTGTAACCACAAGAAGCATCTTGCATTGGCAGGAAAAATATTACATTTTCAATTAACTTCTTTCAGGGTGAAAAAAAAAAAACAGGTTAACATGCAGCTTGGATTTCTGACCTTTAGGGGTACGGGAGGTGAACTCAGAGTCAAAGTAGAAGGTGTCGTCGGGACGCGCCACTGCTGGTCTGAACGGGGGTTTTAATTCTCGCCTGAAGAGTTTCTAAAAAGGAATAAAATACTTTCAATCACACAATATACTTAGGGGAATTCCGCCCACAAAAGTTGTTTTTTCTAAATGAAAACCATCTAAATTGTACTTTTGGTACTTGTGGATTATCTGTCGCCACTGTTTTTTTCAGACTCTCTAAATACGCAATTTTTTAGAGAGGGTTAGAGGCAGTATATTTTTGTGAAAATGGCGACATGATAACACACATCTGCATTTGTGCAAAAGTTGGAAATTCTATTAAAAAGTGGCGACAGATAACCCACAAGTACCGCACTTTTTTCACAATAAATGATATTGTTGACCTTCTCTCACTTACGTTCCAGTCGATGGTGGAGAAGAAACCATGCCGTTTGATCTCCTCTGCACCATCAGCACAAGATCCTGTCAAGAAACACCAATGACACATATATGAGGAAACAGAGCTGGAGTGCTTATTTTGCCATATGTGAAATGACTGTTCAGTAGTTGGCACTAACCCATTCTGTTGGAAGGGTTCCTCTTGAACAAAGCCCTGAGCAGAGACTGAGCCTCTGCACTGAGGAACTGAGGCATTCCCAGGCGCGCCCTGCAGGGACAGACAGATGGCAGGTAGCTCCATTTATTCACCTTATATCAAGAGGTTTTTTTTCTTAAAATCGCAACAAGATATGACAACTGGCTTCTGTGTTGAAATGCTCCTCCACCATGAGGATACTCACTTCAGAATCAGGCTCATAGTTTCTTTGCGGTCCTTTCCTTGAAATGGCAGCGATCCAGTCAACATCTCAAACTGGGAGAGAGAACAATAAACTGTGATCATGTACATGCATACATATGTGAAGTAGAATATGTATTAAAGGAGTATGTATGATCAGTGGTGTAGTGGGCGTTGGACGCGGGGGTACGCCGTACCCCCACTTATTTGAAGCATGATTTATTTTTTTAATAGTCTAATACATCTAAAATCATTGCCGGTGTTATCAGTTGCAAGTCTGTGTTTGTTGTATTAATGACGAAAACATAGTAGGCAGATTTCACAGTAATTATAATAAAAACGTAGCTCAAGCATTTATGCAACTTGATTTGAAGCGTGTGTGTGTGAGGGGCAGAACCGTGTGTGTAGGTGTCCCGCACTGTGCGGGACTGCACACACAGCATTTTTATTATTTGTCCCGCGTCCCACACATTGAGACTATGTCCCGCATTTGAGTGAGTCGCGCAGAAAGGCCGGATCGGTTCGCTGACAGCCGGCACCGCCTTTTATTATTAAATTGTCTAAACGGCATCATGTAAGTTGCGCTGACAGGCGACACAGAGGTCCCCAAGCCCCCCCCCCCGTTGACAGTTCACGAGCGCGTCCATAGTGTCTCCCGTCCACCCANCCCCCCCGCCGTTGACAGTTCACGAGCGCGAGTGTCTCCCGTCCACCCACCACCCCGTCCACCCAGTAAAAAAATCCCCACTACACCACTGTGTATGATATAGAAACACAATTATTATAATTTGAATGAGTGTTTCCTGCTTACCATAAGTACTCCAAATGACCACCAGTCGGCGCTCTGGTCGTGTCCCTGCCTGTTCACAACCTCAGGTGCCATGTACTCCACAGTACCACAGAAGGAATACGCTTTCTTCTCATGATCAATGGCTTCTTTACACAGGCCGAAATCTGGAAAACACACCACAAGATACAGTCAGCACGTCACTGCGCTGTATCAGTGTAGCACCCTACTGTAGAGTGCTTTCTGTTATCATGAATGATTTCCATATAATCTAACATGACCAAAGTGTGTCTTCTGCCACTTGTTTTACAGCACTTTCAACTAGTCGGTTAAAATATAATAAAAAATATTTTACAACGCTTTATCTGGTCTGCACTGCCTCTCTATGATACAGTAACCTTCAGTTCAATGGTGGCAGGACCCGGAAGTCAATAAATGGCGTTGATTATGGACGATTAGAAATAGATAAAGCAGATAAAGTGTAATAATTAACTTAGGGAACATGTACACGCCCATATGCAGATATCTGGAGTCGGTAAGATAAGGCTGTCACCCCAGTGTGAGTAATGAGGGTCAACAAGGTAGAGGTGTGTCTGTGAGTGTATCGGCAGAAAGGAGCAGGAGACTCACCTGTGAGTTTGATATGTCCCTCCTCATCCAGGAGAATGCTAAAAAAACAATATCAATTGTTAGAATCATGAATGTATCGGAAGAGTGTGAACATTTAAATATTTTACTCATTTAAAAAACACATTGCACATTTTGCTGTAATGAGTATGTAACACAATAATCAGCTTTCAGCTTAAAGGCACCTTATTGACTCTTTGATCACTAGTGTGAGGAAAACAACCAAGTGGCAGTAAACATAAACAGTGGCCATGCAACAATAAAGAGAGGACCGCAGGCTGAAATACAATGCAGGGTTCAAAACTTAAAGCTTTGCAAATGTTTAATGAGTTTGCACTTATAGGCCTAAGGGAAACAAACAAAGCATTTTGGAGAGGAATGATAATTCAAAATGTTTAGAGTGAAAAACTCCACACGGTACCTTTTTATAGCAATATAGCAAAAATAACTTATCATGCAAAAGAAAGGCTCTGATTTATTTCCAAGAACCAAATAAATAACTCTTAGGTTCTCTATTAGAATAAAAGTATCTTCAGGGAGCACTCTAGCAGTGATGACAGCTTTTTCTACGAGAACATAGGCATACGTCTCTGTATATATAAATTGTCAAGGTTTCTTTAGGACAAGATTTTGCTTGGAACATTTTCAAGAATGTTCTTACTGATGGCAGATAATAGTATTGAAATGAAGGCTCAATGATGCTGCAGCTGAAGCCTTAAATGGTAGACAGTAAGTACATTTACTGAAATACTGTACTCCTATGCAATTTAGAGATATATTTTGATGCCAAGACTTTATAACTTTTACTTAACAACATTTTCAAAGACCTCTAACTTTTAACAGAATTTCTGCATCGTGGCCTAACAACTTTTAATAACAATCTTTTTGCGTGTCTAGTATGTCAATTTGTTCTCTTACTTTTCAGGTTTGAGGTCCCTGTAAATGATGCCCAGGCTATGGAGGTGGTCCAGTCCTAACGCCAGCTCCGCTAAATAAAACTTCACATCCTCCTCTGTGAACATCACCTGAGAGGCATGAGACACAGAAAAAGAGAGAATTAAACAATTATTTAAAAGCGCAAGATAATGGAGGAAAAAAAAAAAATCCAGCAAACAACCAAAATCCAATGAATCACTCTCACCTCTTTGGAGAGTCTGGTGAAGAGATCTCCTCCTCTGAGAAAGTCCAGGATCAGGTACAACTTGCCTTCAGTCTGGAATGCTACAAATAAAAGATACAACATTTACTGGGAAATCAGCAAGCTAACAAGAACATTTCTGGGATTTTAAATAATAAGATAGCAAGAAAACAGTCTCCAGATTCCTTAAAACATTTTGGTAATGAAATCTTCAGGCAGACTCACCATAGTGCAGTTTGACAACAAATGGGTGGTTGACGTCAGCTAGGATGTCTCTCTCCATCTTAGTTCTCACACGGTCTCTCACTGAAGGATAAATGGAGGTGCAGAGTTTAGTGTGAATATAAACTTTATTATTAAAAAGTTGGCTGACAAAGCCCTCAAGCATTTGTACTATTTTGTCTAGTGTGGTTGAACAAGTTGGTGGTTTCTAGTTGGCTGCCCAATAACGGATCAATTCTTTGCTGACTTAAAATCATAGAGGATGTCGGACCATGCAGAGTTTTAGTTTGAGGCTCTGTCAACTCGGTTCTGATTGATGAGGAAAGTGAAACCATTAGTCATATGCTACAACATGGTAATTGCTCATGCCAGGGAAAATGAAACTACTTTTAGGGGACTGTGTGAATAAAGCTGTTGTTTATGAAAAATATTGAGACCACCTGGGTGCATAAGTAGAAAAAACGTAAGACCTGCGGTAACCTCACTACAAAACTAAGACAACTGCCGTCTCACTTCTACTGCATGTGGTCCTCTATGAGTGACAGGAAAAGATACACCCTTTTATAAGAAACAGACAGAGGGTACTGCAACTTCAAAACAAGTAATGAGTTTACCAGAAAAGCTAAAGAGAAAGCAATCATACATAAACTAAACAAGGTGATGTTATATAGGGGTATTAGATACAGGGCTGCCTGCAACACATTATTGTTTTCATTATCAATATCAGCATATAGTTAAATATGCTCATTACAATGTCCTGAATCTTAAAGCACTGTCTTGAAATCTGCAAAAAATGTTTGTCAGAAAATGTATCTACAACTAGTTTGATTATTGCTAGTTTCAAATTCTTCTCAATCGACTTATTGTTTCAGCACCATACGATAACATAACACCATCTTTAGTCCAGAGTATGATGGGGAACATATCAGCTGCAGAGCAACTCTACTGCATGTTGTAGACTAAACTTAGGTTTTCAAAGGTAAAGCTGGGGTCAGGAATTTCAAGCTTTTTCTGTTTATTAGTACACTTTGACTAACCAAGTCAGCCTCTTAAACCATCCTCTGTGATTGAACACTTTTTAAGGCTAATGTACCTTTCAGCGTGGCCTTCTTGAGGACCTTCATGGCGTAGAGCTGGTTGGCATCGGGAGCGGTGACCTTTCGCACCAGGAACACCTGCAACAAAACAACACTCGGTTATATTAAATAAAAGGTTGAGTGCATATTAAAATGGTCTGACTAAGAGAGCGCAAGAGACAGGATTTACCTTGCCAAACGATCCCTGTCCCAACACTTTGAGCAGTTCAAACTGAGAAGCATCAGCCTTCTCTGAGCCCTCCTTGACCACATGGGTAATGTTGATCTCTTTGATATCTCCATCTTCCTGCAGAGTGCAAAGCAGAGTGGAAACATTTAATAAACCAGTCAGTATTCACAAACAATGGCTAAAACAATGTGTTTGTAAGGATTGTGTGAAAAGAACATGTCAGAGATTGTTTGCAGTGCCAAAAGAGAAGTTATGTCGTAGGATATTGTCTTCTACTGTAAATAACACTATCAAAATAAAATGCTTCATAAAGAGGAAGCACGGTAAGAAGTGAGATGTACGTATTGTGTGCGAACGAGTGATAACACCCAATGTTTCTGAGCAATGTATTGCTTTTTTAAAGTAGTTTCTGGAAATGATGGTGACTCACATATCACAAAAAACTGACCTATCAGTGCACATTTCAGACGTAATGTAATGTAAAATGCCTCCAGTGGTTCATGTTTATGTTTCTTGGATTGAAAACCAGTTATATAACCTCAAGAGACTTCTCGGGTATTTACAGGGTGGCGCACTGCCACTACTGCCACTCCAACAACACATAACGCTGACCTGGTGTCGACCTCACCCTCAACTCACTTCAGAAAAACCACAAAGACTGGGTGTTGTTATGAGAGCAGAGAACTGAAAGGTTTCTCACACTGTGACTACAACAAGGAAACACTGTAGTTACCTGCAGGGAGAATATTAAAATGTAACTGAGTGGTCGTGGAGTAACTATTCCTTCTACCCTGAAGCCTCACAGCTACTTGAAGAGAAATATTTCAAAATCTGGAACAAGAAAGTAGGACATCTTGCCTGTTCCACCACTTCTTATCCATGCAATGCACACCATATGAAATGCATGTCAAATACCATTAACACTTTTTAGTCTGTAGTTGTGTGCAACATAATTTATCAGGTTAAAATAACACATATTTGCTTGATTCCCCTTCCCCAGTTTCCCATGAGCAATGTGAAAACATAATTTCTGGTTCTGGGAAAAGTGTTATTTACAGTTTTCTGAACATTTATAGATAAAAACAGTGATCAATCCACCCAGAAATACCAATAACACAGACAATAGTCATAAGTTGCCACACTGAAGTACCTACAAATAAAAAAAAGGACTGAGCATTCTAAAGTTTTAAAAATTCACTGTAAGCATCCGAAACCACAGGCCACCATAGGATTTTATTTGACAACAGGAAACCAGAGTTGGTTTTAGAACATGCAAGCTCTCAGCTGCATCTTGTTTCTAAACCACCACAGAACAACAAGCACTGATCCTCATTTGCACTTTGCAGCTTTAATACATCCATCTTCCACCCTCGTTCATTTAAAAATGACATTAACAACTCTCTTGAGACGAGTACTTAGAGTTAATCAAGATGCCAACACAAGTAGGTCTCACTTTACCGTCCAGTGGTTCCTCTCTGCAGGTAAAGTGCCAGGGCTGTTGCCTGGTGCAGCTGTTGATCTGTTACAGTTCGGAGGACTGCGAGCCAAGGCTTTGTTCTTTTTGGAAAGGTGGAAGTTCAGAAAGCGGCTCAGGTAGGCGAACTTGCTCTTGTCCTTTTCCATCTCAGCATTGCCAAAACCTCTGCATCATCTTCCTACCCATTTCCACTAACTGTCCAACTTTAGTCACATTTGATTAGCTCCGTGCACATTAAGTGCACATGAAAAAAAAATCTCTTTCCTTTATCTATTTCCTCAGAAGCAGCATTCTGCTCAAGTATAATCAACTCTTCATCTTCTCTGTTATTATCTCTACTGTCCTCCCTCTCTCCATTGCTCTGTGCTGGTCTGATGAGCTCTGTGTGTCTTCAGTGACTGACTGCAGCTGAAGTGAACTGGAACCAAAGCGGGCAGGAAGGAAGAGCCTGCTCTTATTCTCAGTCATGCACCCAAAAAGTCTCCCACACACACACACACACACATCTGCGGGTAAGCGAGAGAGATAGTATTTTAGTTAAAGAGAGAGAGGAAGAGAGTGGATTTAAAATTGAAACAATAGAGAAACAAGATAAAGAATATGGAAATATGGTTGTATCTTTCTGCTGCACATATCAAAAGTACTCACAGTGGCATTAACTGTGAATCTGTGTTGATTTAACCCGGCTCTATGTGGTCATGACGTACGACTTTGCTGCCTTCTTGGCCACTTCACCATTGTAAATAGATTTTAACTCAACTTTTTTTTTGTGGTGAATACCTTTTACCCAAAGCTACATGCTTTTACCCACAATTCAACAGAGTAGAAGCTACAGGAAAGACTATGAGCTTTCACCTCTATGTGTTAGGACGATTCAGACGACTCACTGCCAGCGGATGAGAGATATTTTCCGGTCTGTGGAAAGGCATGTCCCTCTCTTTCCTCTCATATAGTCTATTCCTGCTTATCCTGCCCCTTAAAAAAAGCTTGCACTAGTCGTTAAGTGCCCTCTCATTTACTTTCCCCCCCCCAAATATTTCACTTTATTGCTCTTTGTGCAGCAAATACCACTTGAACAACAGTGAATAAGCTGCTGGACAGTGCATCCAGTGCGTCAACCTCTCTCTTAACCAAATAGTATCATAATCGAGCTGTCACGTCATTGCAAACTAAGAAGAGGATGGCTTGAACATTTTGGAAGTTTCAGAGGGCGGGGACAAAAAAGGCAAAAGTGTTTAAGCCTGAAGTGGATAACATGTTACTAGATGTGAAGAACATTAAGCCTGAGTGTGCTTGCTTAGCAGAAGAGGAGCTGTAGATTGAATATAAAGCAGCTGTACAGGAGATATGACCAGAACTTACCTGATTTCTACTATTGGCAAAGTCCCTCTCTTTCCAGGTGATATGAGAATCTTTCTGGAAGGGGGGGATTGTTGTGTTGGAGGTTAACAAACGTAGGTTACAAAAATAATAAGTGCTTTAAGTACATTTAAATATAAAAACAAAACTATAGATAATACAGATTTACTTGACATGAGTGCACAAGTATTCTCGCAGGCATCACATTCAAAACAAACATTCACACAAGAGGTTAGAAACGGGTCAGATGGTGATGGTTGCCACACAAGTGACAGGAAGCTTCTCTCCACTCCTAGTTCTCACTTCCTCTTTTCTTGAACTGAATCTCGCTTCCTTCCTTCTCGATCATTTAAACATGTATCTGCTTGCAGTAACTGCTGCTCAGATACGCTTTAAATATCCCCAATGTTATCTGACTGATCACGATTAAAAAGGTACTGGCAATATCTCAAATGTAAAAGTGATTAAATGAGCTAGTGAAGACCCTCTAGGCTTATTTTACAGTTTAAATTTAAACATAGTGCAAAAGGTCTTTTTCTGCTTTAAACGGATTTGTATTTGGACGTTTGCATTTAATTTTGTCTATATGATCATTTAGTGCAACAACGCACAGGATAAACACTAACTGTCTGAAACAGAAAGTGTTTTTATGGATTAGCACTGCTTTGCTAATTGATAGCACATGTAGAATACAAGGAAAGAAGTTTAGGTTACAATGTGCCGTCAAACGTAACTATTTACAAGGTGTTTTAGGGTTAGAGGAGGTGAAGGATAAATACATCCTCCTGCATTTCCTTACACTTCACAGCTGATGCACACACACACACACACACACACACACACACACACACACACACACACACACACACACACACACACACCTCCAATCCTCAAAACATCCAACCCCCCCGGCACCACCCACACTCACAAAGACCCTCACTTCACATCGACTAGAGGTTAATGACAAACAAACACGAACTCAAGCTGCCACTTGCCTCTCTTGTGTGGGTTTTGGTGCGAAATATGAGCCTCCACATGTCCAGATATTTCCATGTCACTAGTGTCAGTAGATGTGTGACACTCACGGTTAAACAAATTAACAGCCTCTGTGTCTCAGTTAGCCAACACCTTCTGTATGCAATACCACAATGACTGATACATTTTGCACGCACAGAAATAGGAAGTTAAGTTAAGTTACGAAAATGGATATGAGCAACAGACAGAGTGGTTTAGGATGGATATGGGATGATATGAACTTAGAGCTGAAGGCTCTTGGAAAGCATATTTTCATTGGGAATCAAACACAGCTTTGGCTGGGGGGGGGGTTGCTAAAGACACTGTAGCAGTAACAGTTCCAGACAAGTCTACTCAACTACTTGGCATGTGTATGTGATGTTGAATAAAAGAGAACTTCAATTTGTATAATTAGGCATTCTTTCCGATTACACAATCCTCTGTTGGCAACAACAGGAGTTCCCAGAGAATGGGAGGAAATTGATTGCATGCTAAAATAATGCTTGTCAAGAATCAGAGACTTCAGAGAGAATGAAAATCCAGTTTGAAGATTGAAAATTACTTGGGACTCGGTTCTGGCTAAATAAAAGCATTGGTTGTCAGAGTAGTAAGAGAAGTAAGAGCTTGCGTTGCAACTCCAATAACTTGGGTATTTTTGACTGCTCCAAAGAAGATGTAGCTCCAAAGAAGATGTAGCTCCAAAGAAGATGTAGCTGCCTTGTGACAGACAGATGTGGTGTAATGGTATTTGATAAACACAAGGGGCCAGTACAGGTCTACAGCCAGGCCAGTGCTCCAAAAAAGGGGCCCTGAGATAGGAGCTATAGCCAAGTAAGGGCATGTTAACCATGTTAGCCCACGCCTCCTCCATAACACACTGTTGGGTTTGACATTAATTACAGCATGATGGACAAAAAGAGGGACAGAGGGGGAGCATGCAGGCGTTTGAAACCTGTCCAAACACAGCAAAGGCTGCACAGGTTTAGACATTTAACTAACATGCTTTGTCAAAGTAAAGCAGTACACCATGGCCCTCACCAGCTGTCTATGACCCTAAGGTTTAGAAGACTAAATGTGAAAAAAGTGAAATACATACACAAAGAGGGAGGGAGGAAGCGCTGTATATTGGCATGAAGAGTAGAAAGAAAAAAATCTCATTCGGGCTGCGAGCCAGCTGAAAAAGACAAGACAATTACAGTGCTTGTCTCACTGTAGCCTCTCCTTTTTCCTGGAAAATGAGACCGGAGGAGCACCTGGACGTTTTCAAGAGCATGACAGCTCAGAGGTGGAGAAAAAGTGAGAAAGTCCAGAGTGGAGACAGCAAAAATGACTAGTGAACATGGAGGAGACAGTAGTCTAAACAATCCATCCAACCAACCAACCAACCAACCAACCAACCAACCGTGTCTCAGTCTCATTATTATGAAAACAAATATCCTACACTAGACTTTGTCCGTCCGAGTGCACACACACAGGAAAAATGCAGTGCAAAAGGTACTGTGAAGTTCTACCTCCTCCAGAATGACACTTACTTTTTCTTTTTAGCTCTCACCAGACCTCACTAATGGACTCATGCTTATTAACATTTAGAACAGCAGGCTACTTAAAAAACAAATGCAGATTAAAGCACATTTTTTCAAAGGGATGGCCTGGTTGCCCTTTGCCTTCTTTTCTCTCTCCATCCATCTCCAACCCTTGGATGCACTCCAACAATCATTTATAACCGTTTTACTATCCCACTAAACACCCTACAGTATAGAGAGTAATGTATAAGAGACAATCACAGAATCGTTTGAGATTTTTTAGGTTGTGAGAGATGAACACTTTAGAAACAGGTAGCTTGAACAGAGAAATGAGTGTCTACAGCTCTGTATGCAGAGATGTTAGAATGTTGAGCTTATTAAAAAAGGGTTTGTGTATGTGATTGGCCATACAAATGCGTCTTTGTGCGCAGACAGGCACGGACATCTGTCAGGGAGAGGCAGGAATGTCTCTTTGTTTTTGTCTTGAACTCTGTCCTCTCTACCCCTTTATCAACTCTGAAGGCAGGTACCAAAGAAACTGGCCACATTTCAGAGGGCAGAGCTAACTCCTTCGGATAGTTTGTTTCCTGTCAGCCACAGATGACAAGTTCCTAAAGGAAGAGATGGAGGGAGGGAAGGAAGGAGTGGGTAGAAGCAGTGCTGCAGATGGACATTTAACCATTCCCAGAGCAATCCTAAGACATCATGGTGCCTTAATAGTAGCTTAGTGTGGGGCAGAAAGAATGAGAACTGATTTAAAGGCCATCATAAAAGAAGAGACCAATGGAGAAGAGTTCAGGTCAAGATTCAGGCTGGCTAAGACCTGTAGTACTCATCCCTCACTACTTAAGGTGATTATCTGTGTATTAGCCACAGATGAGATGAGAGAAGCTTCAACTAAATGTATATTACATTGTATTAAAATGACACGTGTGACTTGAGTAGGAGAGACACTTAGACAATGAGCAATCAGTTCTCCTTTTAGTACATTACACCACAACAACAGAATATATTTTTTTAAAGAGTATATAGTTTGGTAAATGGTTTAAGTAAAAGTTTTTTTTTAATTACACATCAGTTGGATGAAGTGGAGTTGATGTGGTGGTGGTACACATACAATTACATTAAATCATGTGGATAATAAACTGCCAATTTCATAGGGATTAAACCCAAAATATTGTCATTCCTACCTCTCACAGTCACCATCTATCTCAGCTGAGGTGCCCTTTTAACCAGTAGAAACGGATTTCTGGTAGCTCATTCTGTACACTACAATGCATCACCTTAATCCAGCATCTCGTGTTAGTTTATTAGGAAGAAAGCGTCTGCATTTTGACAATATTGAAAACCATACATTCGGTATTTCTAAATACCCTTGTACTCCAAGCACATTGATACGGCCTGAGCCTAGAGGTAACATGTGTTGATCTTTGGACCTTTGGTGGATTGGAGGGCAGGGCTGTGATTAATACCCATCCTTGTTTAGCAGACCATCTGTGTATCTATTTACAATCATAGCATCGATGCACTACAACCACACAAAGTCAAAATACATCATGATTTGTTTAAGAAAAACACTTGATTCACAAAATATTACTACACTGATCAAGCTGACCAATACACTGATCATTGAATGACACCAGCAAATGTTTAGTGAGTAGCAAATCTTGGCATAGATTTTATATCAAATGTTATAGACAAAGCTATGAGGAAGAGACAGGATTAGCATGGATGCTACAGGAAATCCTTTGCTGGAATCTGTACTATTAATATCACCAGCAAAGATAGCGGTAAGATGATCGGTCGTTCAGCGCCAGGCCACAGGCTGTAATGGACTTTTGTAATATCCACAGCAGCAGCGATGGTCAATAAATAAATAAGTACAAGAGGGACAAAAATGGCATGAGTGGGTAAAAGGAAACAAAAGAGAGGGATGAGGGAGAGGAAGAGAAGAAAGAGTGGGTGCTGGTAATATAAACAATGATGTCATCATAGTTAAAGCTGAGCTGGCTGACTGCAGTGAAAATGTAGAGCACTCTACATCACCATGCATGGAATACAGAGCAAGACCTGCATTTACACAGAGTACAACCCGTAAACCAGAAAACAAACACATCACATGAGCAATTCTCTTTCCGTCACCCATCTCTAATTTCTCTATCATCGTGTAACCTTTCCAGCTCACACAGCTCTAACTCCTCACACCAGCCAATAATAGCAGCTTCATATCTCGGTCAATACTTCCTGCTTCCTCCCTCTCGTGGTTCTTTGCTTTCCTTAAATATCGACCAAAGCTCTTGCCAAATGCCCCCACTCACAAACACACGTGGGCATAAATCAAAACACTGGCATAGGCCTTTTTCCTGACTTGTTGTCTTTAACACTATTCACAACCTTGTGCCTAGTTCCTAACACAACCAGACTTTTTAACTCCACTGACTGCAACACTTGAGATCAAGACAATTGTGGCAAATATTTAACCAACCAGGCAGCCAAGCCTTCATTATTCTCCACTGAGGCCAGATAAGTGGAACTAACCCCTCCTGTTCTTCACACTTCACCATTAAAAAGGCAAACATGTAACCGTCTAATCAGTGCTGTAAAAGTTGTTTTGGTTTGTTATTGGTGCTAGATCCCGATGTAATATGCATTTTAGGGTGTACGATAGATTGGAATTGATAAACATGAACATGTCAAAGTTAACTTGCCAATGTTCCTCCATGTTTTAAGCCCTGAGTTTGATCTCCACCATCTCCCGAGGGAAATATCTGGCTTCATTAGCTTCCAATTGCTCAACTATGTTCAACAGCAAGTCATTATCTGTGTCTGTCACTATAACAGGGTTATTCAAAGCTTGTTATCCCCACACAACTGCCTGCTGGGGCTTCAATAAGGCGGTGTGACAGCTGATAAGTGAAGTTGGGGGCCGTCAAACTACAACGATGAGCGGAGGGAGTTAAAATGCGGCTGCTGCTAAAGAGAGTTCAGAAGTGAAAAATGACTTGTTCACTCGCCAAAGCTGCCGGAAATATGACAGATGCGGCCAGCAGGGGCAACAAGTATTTGGCTGGTGAAAACTTGGAGCCCTGCCTTTGGTCATGACCAACTCTGTTAAAACAAGTGTTAATAAAATCCATCCTGAAGCCCAGAAAGGGTCAACTCATTGTTAACATTCAGGTGCCAGTAATACACAGAGATGCCAAAAATATGAATGGCTTCATAAGAGGAAAACAGATCAATGTAGTTTTCACTTGTCAATAAATTGACTATGAAAAACGTTGTTGTTGATGAAACGTTGCATTTCCTGTTCTGCATATGACACTGCTGCCATGGTAACCAAGGCTAAAGGTTAAATGCTCCTGGGGCAATGCTAAAAACTGCTGAGGGAGAGAAACAGATCTAGGGAGATGGATGGAGAGAGAAAAGAAGGCAAAGGTTTTATTAAATCAAGAGAGAAGAAGAAAGGGCAGACAAGAGATAACGCCATCAGTATCCATATTAATGAAAACTTTAAAAGATGAGTAACTGCTTGGTACATTTTCCTTAATCGACCCTGAGAGGGAGAAGCGGGAAACTATGGCAACTGTGTCTGTCTCCAACTCCAAGCATCCTTTTTGCAAGAAAAGGGATGACACAAGAAGCAAGGCCATACACTCAGAAAGCAATTTTCTGATCGGAAGCGTTTGAGACGATGCTTTGAAGTACAGCTACAAGCCGCCTGTGTTACATTAATATTTATCTCCGTAATGATGATGACCTTTAAAGGTTTCAGAATACTGACTTATCGATAAGACAATGCTCTCCACCCACACACACACACACACTGGATAATACATGGGACCGACTCCCTGTCAGAGTAGGCTAGTGTAATCACTACTGTACGTACGTGTGTGTGTGTGTGTGTGTGTGTGTGTGTGTGTGTGTGTGTGTGTGTGTGATAAGATATATGAATGAATATCCCTTACAAGAGGACCGCTACTGAGTGAGTGTTTGTTTTGCCCCTGTGTGTACTGTATATGTGCTATCATAAACCTTTTTCTTCCTGGCGGCACAAGTCGCAATCAGGGTTTAGCGACGGCAAGGACACAGTAACCATGACAACTAGGCCCATAGCAGCCATGAATGGATGGAGGAGGGGATGAAGTGAATAGATGGATCATAAGTCAGAGGGGCATCTGGTTCAAGTCTGCTAGGTTTGTAGTATGTTCCTGCATGATAAAGCACTCTGATATTTGGACTGGAAGTGCACAGTCCCGCCGCATTCATTCACAAAATCCCTCTTTGGTTTTGTCCTATGAGCGTTTCAGTCATAAATCTACATCAGACTGGCATTATTACACACTATTACCTCATTCACACCAACGCAACTCCGGTTCAAGCTCCGTGCTAGAGCTTTTCAGGTTCAGAACCGGTTCTTCGGTTTAGCTCCGGCTCTTTTCACACTGC
>NW_011359123.1:37327-40641 GCF_000735185.1 Notothenia coriiceps | reverse complement strand
TGAAAAGTACCGGGTTTTCCTCTTCACACCGCAGCGGAGCAGCCTCTTAGCTCCGGAATCCGCTTCATTTCAAGCACCAAAAAGTGGTCCGGCCAGAGCAAAAGCACCACATACGTCACGCTTACGTCGAGGAGGGGCAGGGGCGGGATCAACTCCTGAACGACAACAAAAAGCCGGCGTTTTATCTAGTTTGTACACAACGATGGAGAAACTTAACAAGCAGCAGTGGTCAACTAAAGAGACCAGCTACCTACTGGGAATCTGGTCTTCCGAAGAGGTACAGAGGAAGCTGGAGCACAATCGGCCATTGTTGTTGTTGTCGTTGTCAGCTGTGAGGGGTTTCCGCGCGGTTTGGCTTTATGAAGCAGGCACGCAAACGGTTACGTCATGACGCAAACGATGANCGATTATTTTATGACTAACTTGTTGTTGCTAGCATGGTGGGGAGTAATGAGGGAAGATGAAGCACAAATATGTTTTAGCTTATTTCACCAAGGAGCATATTATGCTCCTTGGTGAAATAAGCTAAAACATATTTGTGCTTCATCTTCCCTCATTACTCCCCACCATGCTAGCAACAACAAGTTAGTCATAAAATAATCGGTACATCCTCACACAATTAGCTACTCAATCTGCATTTGCTGAGAGTGTGAACAACTTTTTAGAGGAGTTAGGGAATAACATAACAATGGTCCGTAATGTATGTGTTATAAAATCCAAACATCAGTGTCAAGACCACAAACACAGTGGTATTATAAAAACCATCCATAGAGAAATATTTGGGATCCCCGTATAAATTAATTTAACTGTTGGCATGTTTACAATCTGTTTGCTTTTCTCATTGTTCGTCTTTCTTGCCATGTTGGTCTTCGTTTGAGCAATGTTCTTGTGTGTCCAGATTCAAGCCTCGACTTTGCAGAGTACAAAGTTATCGTGAAAAATATACATTTTGGCCAAAAGCACCAACAATATGCCTTTATAACCCTGAATCTGCATTTAATGATTTCTCCAATAAATGTATGTTTTCAAAGTAAATGGATAATAGTTTTTAATAATCGTGATATCAATTATTGACCCAAATAATCGAGATCCTAGTCTTCAGTACAGGTGGCAATATTGTCATCTGCCTGCGCTCATCTCTGAAACCAGACCATGTAAACAGGCTGGTGTTTCTAGCAACAAATCTTTAAGAGATGACATGAGCAGCCCTACCAGCATTTGCCATGGTGGCCAACATTTTTTTATTTGGTCTTAAATTGTCGTTCAACAACATTTATTTCGTGTTACTTCTGGACCATGACGGTGGGCCAGACTTTAATGTTTAACTGAGTGGAATATGTTTTACCAAAATGTTGGCTATATGTTAAGGAGTTTTCAGGTTGTGACAGTGCACTGCAACATGTTTGTTGATCTTGTTTATTGGTATTTATTATTTTGATATTATTTATTTAAATGTAAACATGAACGTATAATTTATTTGATTTTGTATTGGTTTTTCAGTTGATTACCCTGAACGTATAATTCAACAGTTAAAAAGTTAAAATTATTATTTGTATTAAATTACAATAAATTGATGTTTTCAAAGTCAATGAATAATCGCAATTACAATTATTGACCCAAATAATCGAGGTTATGATTTTTGCCATAATCGAGCAGCCCTACTTGCAGCACAATAGATGATATTGAGCTAGTCAGAAAACTCGTAATGGACAAAAAGAAAGATGGTTTAGCATCCCATGCAAACAGAGACACTGAGGTGAATCTGTGGTTGATGGGCAAGAGGAAGGAGCAACAGAGGTTATATTGTGTACAGCAGAATCCAAAGATTTAAAGCCCTGTTGTAGCACAAAAGCAGGCTGGGTAATTGGGCTGTCAACCATCCGTGTGTGTGTACTGTATGTATGTCAACCAGTACATCAGGTCACCTAAACTGCCATTAACGTTACACACACACACACACACACACACACACACCTCCAGGGCCAACAGAGGCAATCATAATAAGGTCTGTTAGCTACTACAAAGAATAAGTAGCCTTTTTAATTTGCGTGTAAACCTCCCGGAGATGCTAGATTGACTTAAAATAAAACCGCATAAACACAACTCTATGACTCACACCTAAAAACACATGAATCATGGTGTGGTTGCACTTTTTGTTTGTATCTGCCCGCATGTTTTTATGAGTTTGTGTGTGCCAGAGCAAAGTCCATCTAGCTTTGGTAATGAATATGATTTTCCATCCGACACTGACTAACTTGCCATGCAGAAATAGGAAAACTAAAAGTCGTTTATACATAACTGACAAACCAAATGCGGCTCAGACTATTCACCTAAAGCTATTCAGTCAGGAATCACAATGCCAAACATATTCTTTGCAAGACATTGTATGACCTTGCAGAAACAACATTCAGGATGTGACAAGAGTCGATCAGTCTGGCTTGATTTAAGACTGTCCTCGCTTTTAAGTCTCTATACTTCACAAGAAAAATAGTTGAAAAGTTTGGTGCAGAAACTTTAAAGAACAAAAGCGAGCAGGGTAGAACGGGCCAAGGACACATGCTTAATACATCGTTAAATAACCGAGCTTATCTGGACTACAAGACATGATGATGTATTAGACTTTAAAGAGCCTGTGACACGAACCCAACAACTGTTGTGCAATGAAATAGTGGGCTACTAGTAATCTCGAACCGTCAGTTTAAAAAAGAAAAAGCGATACCGTTCCGATAAATATCAATAATTTCGAACATCGCGGGAAAATTCCTTCGAACATTTTGAGGTTTTGGGGGAAGCCGGAAGTGACGTCAATGCGGGAACGCTTCACTGTGCGGCGAGAGAGCCAAACACGGACAAAGTGTGTTGTCATGCGTAGAAATGGTGAATTACTGAGTTTAGGCACGTTAATAACGTTTTAATGAAGTTGACTACAGTATATTCATATTTGTCAGTGCTTTCATGTCAATTCGGCGAACATAAACATAAATGATCGTGGTGAAGATGATGATTAAATTAGGATTAAAAATCGGTAGTGAGAACTGCTGAATTTCCTCCCGTCGGATGTGATATAAAAACAAATCGATTATTTTTGTAAACTCAAGTGGATGAAACTACATTTATTAGTACTTTCATGTCAATTCGGCGAACATATGATACATTAAATGATCGTGAGGATGATGATTTAAAAATATTTTGTTTGAGCCGGTCTGCATTTCCTGATGAGAAAACAAACCTTAGCTTTTTGTAGTTGCAGTCAGTGGTGTAGTGGGCGTTGGACGCGGGGGTACACCGTACCCCCACTTATTTGAAGCATGATT
>NW_011359123.1:11736-37282 GCF_000735185.1 Notothenia coriiceps | reverse complement strand
TCCTCTGTATCATCAACTGACGTCCAGCCGCTCCGCTCTTTTTCCTTTCTCCTCTACGATCCGTCCTTAGCACGGTCATTAGTCCTGGACGGCCAGTCGTTCTCGGTTTAACGAACGTGTCCACGTGTTCTGAATTGACCATCAGAATGGTATTCAACAGAAGCCCATTGTTGCGAGCAGTATTGATATCTCTTTATATTATTTATAGGTTTAACATTTATTTTTCTTTTTGGGATGTTTTATTATTTACTTCTATTTATTGCATTCCTGTAGTTAGTGTCATAAGTTAAAGTAGTTTCGTATGCTTTTATTTTGCAAAGCAGTTTTGGACAGGGTGTATACTGTGATATATTGGCGACAGCGTCGTGGGGTGGATAAACGCGTTTTTTTATCAGGGTGTTCAAGCCCGCAAAGGAGAAGCCATGGAAAGCTTAATGAAACGGATATAGGAAGACCTGTTCGTGTGTACTGCTTGTTATTGGAATAAACTGCACAAAATGTTGAGAATCTTGTCTTGACTGGATCAGTTGCCTCCTGCGTAAGATCCGCTAACGTTTGCCCTAGCGTAACTGATATTTCAAGTTAATTATCTGTTTGGTATATACATCTATATGATTTTTGGCCGCTACACCATGTAATATAAAATGCCTTCCCCCTCTCAGATGTCGCCAGTGGAGCAGACCAGAGCGCGCTGGTTTCAGTCAGCCTTCGACCACCTGCGGACTCATCGCCCTCAGTCTGAAGAACGCTCCGGAGGCCGGCATCATGCTCGCCCCTCCGGGTCAGTCAACCAGCTCCGGTCTTATCAACACGTTGAATTTCCGCTTTTATAACTTCCCTTCTCTTCCTGCAGTGGCAAGACTCTTCCGGACGTTCCTGAGATAGAACTCCGTACTGGTCTGACCTGGTGCTCGGTTAGGATCATGACGGAGCCGAGAGATGCGCTTCGCTTTCCCGGAGCATCGGGTTTTCGGACAGGCGTTCCACCACCATCAAGTGTGAGTCCAGACCGCCCCCTACCTGCCCGCTGGGAGAAGAGGTAACGCGCAGTTAGACTGATTCTAATCAAAGCAAAGCCCCATTATAGAGCGCTATTCACCACGAGACAGAGCTCAGGGGCTTTCATGTGGAGTGAGAGACGGGTAAGAACATTGCATGATCAATCTCGAGCTCGTTCATTACATATGAATCCACGACCAGTGGGGTCAAAAAGTATTCAGTCAGCCACATTTGTGCAAGTTCTCCACTTAAAAAGATGAGAGGGTTAGTGCGGAGGATATGGAGTCAGAAGGCCCGGGTGCAAGGAAGGTGCCGAGAAATCTTTCGAATTTATTAACAAGCTGCAAGGGACACTGTTGATCGGGCTTCCAGCGCCGGGTCGACAAGATGAGAGAGCATGGAGGCACACACTAGGTATATGAGGTATACCCGCTCATGTCCGTGCTCGGGACATAACCGCCACTGGTAGCTCCTGTTTGAATTGTGCTCCAGTGGTGTAAATTAGCGTGGCTTCCCACAGAGGTCTGTAATTTTCACCTAGGTATACTCAACTATGAGGAGACCAAAATGAGAAAAAAAATATCAGAAAATCACATTGTCTGATTTTTAAGACGAATTAATGTTGCAAATGCATGGTGGAAGATAGTATTTGGTCGAATACAAAATGTTCAGGATTTGTCCTGGCTGGCGTTAGTGTGGTCTGATGGTGCCTTTGTGTACTTTGGTCCCAGCTCTCTGCAGGTCATTGACTAGGTCCCCCCGTGTGGTTCTGGGATTTTTGCTCACCGTTCTTGTGATCATTTTGACCCCACGGGGTGAGATCTTGCGTGGAGCCCCAGATCGAGGGAGATTATCAGTGGTCTTGTATGTCTTCCATTTTCTAATAATTGCTCCCACAGTTGATTTCTTCACACCAAGCTGCTTACCTATTGCAGATTCAGTCTTTCCAGTCTGGTGCAGGTCTACAGTTTAGTTTCTGGTGTCCTTTGACAGCTCTTTGGTCTTGGCCATAGTGGAGTTTGGAGTGTGACTGTTTGAGGTTGTGGACAGGTGTCTTTTATACTGATAACGAGTTCAAACAGGTGCCATTAATACAGTTAACAAGTGGAGGACAGAGGAGGCTCTTAAAGAATAAGTTACAGGTCTGTGAGAGCCAGAAATCTTGTTTGTTTGTAGGTGACCAAATACTTATTTTCCACCACAATTTGCAAATCAATTCTTAAAAAATCAGACAATGTGATTTTCTGGATTTTTTTTTTAATTTATTTTTTTATTTTAATTTTGCCTCTAATAGTTGAAGTATACCTAGGATGACAATTACAGGCCTCTCATTTTTTTAAGTGGGAGAACTTGCACAATTGGTGACTGACTAAATACTTTTTTGCCCCACTGTATATATATATTTTATAGTTATATAATCTAGTAAAAGGTGCTTTTTTACTTTTACTTCTTACTTGCATATAAATGTTTTCGTTATTTTTTATTCTGTTTTGTATCTTTTACTAGATATTTTACTTTAACTTCTTATGTTTACAAGAATAGCTTTATTTAATTTTTATTTAGTCTTTTTATTGCAAACTTACTTTATCTTTTTAGGTTGTACTATGTTATTATTGTTACTTCTTATTTTCCATTTATCTTTTATTCATTTCATTCTGAAACGGAACAACCGTCACAAAACCCATTTTCCACCGGAATAAATAGGGAAAGATTCTTTTTTATTATTCTAATTGGTATGTGTAAAACAAACTGAAGGTCAAACCCCTCATTGGCATTCAGCTCAGAACCTTGGCCTCTTGGATGTGACAGGACAGATTTCAACACAGACAAAAAATCTTCTTAAATTCTTATTAAAACTCTAGAAAGGCTTATTTTCAGCCGTTGACATTTACTGTGAATTAGTAAACAAATGTATTTATTAAAAGCCCACAAATCTTACTTGGCCTTTCTCCAATTTCCTGTCAATGCAAATAGTCAGTAGTTACATATTTAAGCCACAATGGCTTATTTGCAATGTAGATAAACTGGAGTCGTTTTGAATCCATTCCACGCGTTAAACAGGCGGTGTCTCAGTGAGGTGACAGTCTATCTAGATTGCATCAGAACACAGACGGATGCAGATCTTTAGCAATCCAGTCACACCCAGCAGCCGCTCCACAGCTCCACCCGTTCACTACCATTGCCAGTCCTGCCTTTCATCTGCCACATGCAGTAAACGGGTGTAAAATAATTTCAAAGCTAAAGTCTGTAGGGGCAAAGCTTGTCAGGTTCATCCCCACTTTGTACCTCACAATGCTGCTAATCAATCCCAAGCTAGGAGTGACCTGCCAGACGAAGAGGAGGGTGTGAGAGACCCACAAATAATTAATAATCAGACTGTGGATACACCTCTCTGAGGCATTCAGCAGCTTCACTGACAGGGCAGCAAGAGTCTGTTTACATGTTGTGTGTACAAAATACTGTAATGCAGAAAAATAATCCAGTCCAGAGTCATCAAATCAGGTCCACTGTATCACCTCTCAGAGGGACTAGAGAAATAATGATGTTATTTCAGGGAGGAAAGGCATCGAGAGAAGGAATCAATCAACTTTCAAATAGAAAAAAATAAGTTATGATAACGCCAAAAATGTAAGGGAATGTACGGTTTATATTCCCTGACCCAGTGGGTGTTTCTCAATGTCGAGGAAGGCTCCTCCAGAGCCACTATTTGAAGGATGCTACGTCATCGAGTCCCGCCGAAGGACTGTTCCAATGTCCAGGATCCTTGGAATTCTACAGAGGCCGGCGTCCTTCGTTGCAAGAAATTTCGAGGCTGCACATGTGTATCCTCTGCGGTCTTAAAATCCCCACAATGCTTTGCGCACTGACCAATTTCCCAAATCTTTGGCGGTCATCGCACTCCATTTAAGGCGGGGCCTCGCATATGACGCACACCTGCACACCTGTTCCACCATTCTACATTTTCCGAGGCTAGGAAGGATTCTTTTCTCGCTTCTGAAGGACCTGACTCGGAAGACATGTCCTACCAAGGAAGCGTCCTCGACATTGAGAAACACCCAGTGGATGTATTAAGGTCAAGTGTCGACGCACACGTTGGTAGACTCAACATTTCAGGTCGTCATGATTGAAATGACATGCTGTCATTGCCATTTTTGGTAGCAGGTAGATGTGTTAAAGCAATGTCATATTTTCTACAGCTAAAAAATAAGGTGGCAACTAAAGTGCTGTAGCTGAGTTTCATATAAATCTGTTCATTATTTTCTTGATTGTCAATTAGTCTTCAGATTTCCTGTTTCTCTTTTTGACAAACAGGCCGAAACAAAAACATATTCAGTGGCCCAAAATGTAACATGGACTTTGTGTTATGGCATTTTTTGTATCGACTTCATGGATTATTAAAATAGCCGCACAATCATTTCCTGTCAATGTACTTTAATCAACTCCTACTTTCAGGTCTTGTTCATATACATTTCATAAAGATCACCAAAGAAGTGTTTTTTGTCGTCTAAAGATTGATATATTGTAATGTATATAATAATCATAAAAATGGTGATGCGACAAAATGACCAAAAGAACATGAACATATTCAATATAGAAGAAAATGTGTATTTACAGTATAGAGAATTCCAATTAAAAAGAGTTGTCAATTATGCTTTTATTTAATCACAATTTAGGCCAGATCATTGCCTATCACTTACGAGGCTATTCAGCAGTTTAAATGTCTTCTGCTGCTGCACAGATGCTGTGAGGAAGGACTGTAATTAACTTCAGGGGAGGCGATACACTTCAGATAAACAGTACCTCTCTGTGCAAAACATCCTTCAACATTTAAGAGAGAAACGTCCATTTTGGTTGGGTTTTAATTTCATGGGTGATAGATTTTGCATAGGCCCTGTTAAACACGTTTATACCGGTTGCTGCACAAAGAAAAAATCTTCATGCGCTTAACTCACAAATAAAGCATGGATTAGGTATGAATGAGGAGTAGATATTCAAACAAATAAAGTACATTGACTTACCAATCCTTGATTCATAATCGTGTCTATTTAACCTCTCTTTACTCATACACATTACTTGTTTTGAAGGACAGGACACTTTAAATCCTGGCTCCTCTTTTTTAGAAAGCATTTGGCAGCTTTTAAAAAAACATACAAACACTATCTCTTTAAATTTAATATTGAATCTCAGTTTGTGGTTCTTTTGTGCGGTACAAAGTTGGCAGAACTTCAGGGAGAACTATAGAACAGCTTGACGATTCACAAAAAGATGGCACTCAGCTTCAACAAACACTTTTATCCTTACTTTTTACCCCGTATGTCAAGTCCTAGTGCTCTTGTTATAACTTGATGTATATATTTAACATGCCAACAGATGCATTAAGTCTGCTCTCAAGCATGAAAGTGATACACAAGTGTAATTAATACTTCACTCAGATTGCTATCATCACATTTATAACAGCCATTACCCTCTTCATTAGTGCCGGTTTCTTGCCGTAGTGGCATAAGATCCTTAATTAGTTTAAGCAGGTCTTTTTTTATACAACTCTGAAAGAAACTACCTCATTTAAACAAGAAACTTGAATAAATACCAAACAGTTGATCGAAGATGATTTCCCATCAATATAAAAGATATTACAGAATTACGACCCGTTTAACATCTTAACTTAAATAAGGATGCAAATAAAATCTAAACAATAGTGTTTTGAAGTACATGGGATTTATTTTTTGACTGGGTTATGAGTTGGGTATTGTTGAATTGCTTTAATAGTATTGACTACAACATTTATGGTATTCTGAGTGACACCCCTAATTATATCATACGTCATCTTAAAGGTGACCTATCATGCAAAATGCACTTTTGTACGTCTTTTATACATGAATATGTGTCCCCGGTGTTCCAGGGAACTCACCAAGTTTCAGAAAACACAACCATCTCTATTTTCCTCCATACCCAAATCTCTTAAAAAGGGGCTGCAACGGATCTGAAACAGACTGATCCAGATTTGAACAATTCTATGACGTCACAGAAGTGGCGCTACGGCTATTGGGCCAACTCCACCAATCAGGAGGAGACAGCCACGGACATCGCCGTTGGAAAGTGCTGGAGACGCTGTAGTACATATGCCAGGCCTGTAGATGGTGCTGTTCTCACAGAATCAGCCCATGCAAAGACAGTGTTAAATTGAGCGAAATGAAGAATGGCTAAAATGCATGATCTGTTTGGTATTTTGAAAAATAAAAAGTATAAATATGCCTTATATAGGTATGGTCCTACACTATATTATTCAAATATAGCATGATAGGTCCACTTTAAAAAAACAAACGTTTTTCGGATACTGTTGTGATACAGTAAACTGAGGACAAATCTCCATTTGGTATGTAAGGGTATGTTAGATATTTTTATGTATAGTACAATACCAGAAACAGCATAGTATCATTATGTTTTTCAGCCTCATAATATATAGCTGTGCATAATCACTGTATGTAATAAAACACTGGCTGCTTAGTTCTGGGACCTTGCCAACAAGATGACAGAAAGCATAAATCTCTAGGGACTGTATTGATTTTCTGACCTAAAAAAAACCCCACAGAAGGACACAGTATGAGGTTTCCAATTTCAATGCAATTTCCGTCCTAAGAGCATCACTATAATTTGTTTTGGAGGCAGAGGTTAGCATAGAGCGATCTTAACCCTTTCTAGTGACGAGAAATACAACAACTGTGAATTATTTCTTCAAAAGACAACCCTGAGGGTGTTCTCTCTGCTGCGTGTTCACTTTATCCAGCCTGACACAACCCGGTAACTCCTGTGACCTCAAATGACATCGGGGTCTATTAACCTGTAATCTCCCCAAGACCTCTGCTCATAATGTGACAGATTTCCAACAAAGAGGTGAAAAGTAGAGAGAGAGTCCCCATGGGTCACTCCGATAGGACCAATCTTATTTGTAGGTGCCCAATCTGCACAATTACTCTCTCTGCTAGATAGATGGGCCACAATAAATACTGACATATTTATAGTCAGTATATAGTGATAAAACTGCAAACGCCATACTCTTTAAACAGTTATTAATAACAATTGTGATTTAAATGTAATCGTTTATTTGAACCGGGACAGTGCACATCGATTTTGTATTTTTTTTAATTGTGTAACTTGCTGCTGTTAAATACCATCAAACTATGTGCAATATGTGCTATATATACAATATTATATACATATTCCATTAATAACTGTGTAATATATACCTGGCTGCTAAATCCTAAGTACTGTTACAGGATTTGTATTTTGAAAAGTATTTTTTTTATATATCATAACTTAGTACTTTTTTTTAACATATGTAACATTAAGCTGTCTGTGGCTCTTTCCTGCTGTAACGATGCAAATTTCCCCTCTGTGGGACTAATAAAGGTATTCTGATTCTAATTCTGAACACTTTAAAACAATGCTTACAAGCGCAAATGAGCCGGATTTTAGCTTTAAGCTAATTTCCATCCGCAGTCCCCTCACATACAACATACAAGAACATGACATTTATATACATAGCAAAAATAAATACATGACATGCAGAAAGAGCATGAGCAGCATACAAGCATTTACCATATGGCAGTACAATGTAGCAGCTATGGTAAATGTAGCTGTATGTCAGCCCTTGGGGGTATATCTTTTATGAACAGCTCTGTGGTCATTAGCTGGTTGCTAATGACACAACCCGGAAATGAAGGTAGATGCTGAGGTATGATTGTTATAGTGCATACTCCCAAAGGAGGAAAGGGTTACAAAGAAAAGAGCAATATGTTCTGAACACTTTGAGTGCAGCACATAATCCTCTCATTTCCTGCAAATCCAGTCATTTCAGAGAACTGCTAACCATCTGAGTCATGTTAGAGCGGGAAGTAGGAAGACTAACGCATCTAGGAGCGAGAAAATTATGAGCAGTCCAACAAAAACAAACATTCATACAATGTGTGTGGCTGAAAGCTGGGTCCTAGGTGTCCTGTCACAATGAATGATCGAATACAATGCTCTCAATCTTCTGATTGATCTAATGAAAGAGCTGCCAACAAACAATGCTATAAAAACACAAACCCTAGAGCTCACGCCCTGCAGCTTACTATTCTTACTGGCTGTCAGAGAGTGTTACAGTGTGCACTTGTACCACATTGTGATGCGTACAACCAAAGTCATTTCAGTCTCTGTTTTATTACAATGTCAAGTCGACATTTCTATTTCCCACACTACTGCACCCTGTACAATCAAAGTCACATTTCATGTGGAATGAATACACACACACATGCCCACAGAAAAGATTTACACAGCACACTGCTTGACAAAAAACAGATCCAAACAGCTGCAATATGTTGGGGTTCATTCTGGCTACAGGAAGTATAGCTTAGGACATGGCATATTTGATCAGGACACACATGCGCTAAGAGACTCACACACACACTGTAGGAGACACAAACACCCAAAGCATGTGCATTGACTACACAATAAAACATTAAGTGCATGTTAGGCTTTACCCGGAGGTAATATAATCACAGACAGCTCTATTCTCTTTACATCTAACCCCGTCTCCCCCTCCCTCTAACCCTGCAGAGGAATGTGAAGCGTTTAGCTCCGTGGAGCTCCGAGGCGTGTCCAAACCTTGTTAATACAGGCTTCTGCTCACTGGGGATCACAGCCAAGCAGATGCCGGAATTATGTATTACTCCCCTGGCAAGATTTCATGATCTTTTTCAAGATGGTGGTTGAGTTTTCTAAGAAATGTTTGATACATCCGAGATCTGAAAATGTGGGATGATGCTGTGCCAAGCTGGAAAAAGCAATAGAGAGCGCGTTCAGCTTGAAGTACAGTTTAATAGTCGTCCTCTGTCCTCATAATCATTCAATAAAGTTGTATATATGTTTATTTAACCTTTGATATGCTTGTACTCTGGGCATGCATGCCATTTAAGAGCCATATCCTGTTACACTGTAGTTCACATCAGACAGACACCCAAATCTTTAATTCATGATCACCTATTGGACAACTTAAATGACTAGAGTTACTCGCATATGGATGTTTCCAAGGTATGGAGGAAGCAGAAAAGGGATAGAGTAAGCGATATTATAGAGAAAGAGATAGTCAAATTTTCTGATCAATTATTTTACCCAGGACTGATACTCTGAAATAAAACAGGTTTGGTGATATCAACGCAGAGTTTGCAAACAATTCCTGGCATTTACTGGAACTTGGCAAACAGGAACAGCAGATGGTTGAGGAGTATAGTACAAGAGAGTGTCAAGGTAAGTGTAAGAGGTTATTTATTAAACGCAAAAAAAAACGGATTTATGTGTTGCATTTTGCAATCATCAGCTATCTGGCCCTGTAGGCTGACAAAACACACACACACACACACACACACACATTTGATTCAACACATCGTCCCTGGTGTGTATATGAGTTACTGCAAGAGCTTGGGGAAAATAATCACACACCTCAACAGCAAAACTGCCCTATGCACTGTCCTCACATAAATCTTACTTTTAGTCAGCTAAACCCAAAGGGGCAAAGCAGTAAAGCGGCTTAAAAACGATAGGATGTCATTCAGAGGTAGCCCCTGCAGGGATGCCAGCCAAGAGGAAAGCAGAGAGGAGAGCGACTGAAGGAGGTACAGCGGAATAGAGAAACAACTGAGAAGGTAGAAAATAAACAAATCAAATTTTCTTTTTCCTTTCTCGTTCTGCCCTCGGGCCATCGGAGTAAACATCAGTACATTTAGCAGATTAAAAGCCTTCAAAGTCATATCATGCAGTATGCCAAATAAAGACGGTGTTTCCCATAACTCTGAGACGAGAGCGGACAAGCAGGAAGTAATCCCTGCATTAGAAGAATTCCCTTTCATGAGACATTCTGCAGAATAAGAGTATTGGCTTTTTTGCTGAGTGTTAAAAAGAGAACATTGATACAAAGAGCTGACACGTGGATTCTTCTATAAGTTTGTTGAGCTACAGCTAGCTGCAGGTTAGCTTAGCTTAGCACAAAGCCTAAAAACAAGGGGGACAAGCTTGCCTGGTTCTGTCCAAAGCTTACACCATCTGCCTACTGATACCTATAATAATATATAGCTAATTAATCAACATGCAGAATCAGACGCAAGTTTGCGTTCTACGAGACTTGCTAGCTGTTAGTAACTGTTTAGGCTTTACGCACACATCTAATCGGTAGCAAATTAGTGCATTTCATAGTTTTTCTTAACTATTTCTTTAAAATAAATGTACTGGGTTTCCTTTTATCCACCATTGGTTGATCCATAATTGATTGGCTGTCAAAGGTAAGAGACTGGAATAGCCTTAAGTCTACCTTGTCCTTTTTGCACCCAATTACTTTTCTAGCTTTTCCAGCCATCATTTATAGCCTACGTCGAAGACAACTTTCAACCGTCTTAATTAGTTACATTGGCAGTAACGTAGCAACCACGACTACTCATGAAGAAGCAGCGGATTGGACTTGTTTCCCTCTCATAAATCCAAGCCTCATGCACAAAAGCACAAACTGGATGTTCCAGCAGCAGCTGCTACAGCAGTGTTGTGCACGGTTAACTCCTCACCAATGTGACCTCTAAAGCATCATCTCCGAGTTCATCTTAAAATAGGATGGTAATCACGTGCGCCAAATGATAATGAAACCCAAAGCTTTTTAGCAGAAGTGGCTGATACAACAACAGATTGTAACGATGAGTTTAATCATTCAGCCCTTAATATAATCTCAACTCCTCCCAGGATTTCTAGGTTAAACACTGACAGATAAGGAACTGAGTGCTTTACCTCTCTGGAATAGGTGTGTGTGTGTGTATTTAGAGAGTATGGGGGAGGTGGTGGGTAACACCACATGAATCAAATACAAGGTCATGTTTGTAGAATCAAGCAAGAGCAGTTGCCATGCCTACAACATGCATGTGCACACAGAGAGACTTATGGTTGCACGAAGACCTGCCGCGAGGCTTTTGAGCCTGACTCGCAACCCCTACTCTGCTCTACGGTAGCCCAGAGGTCAAAACAGCTTGTCATATAAACTGCAATCCTTGCCTACACGCTCACCACTGGTAAATATTTAATCAGTCCTGGAAACACTCAACACCAAGACAGCGCTTAGCCCTCCTTCTGATTAACACACACTTGAACAGGAAGGCAAAGATGCACTGCCCTGTGGAAGCCTGTGTCTTGATCCACGGATATACAGAGATTAGCCAGAGGTAAATTGGATCAAGATTCACAGAGAGCTACAGTGTGTGTGTGTCTGCTACTTCCTCTTTTTTGGTTTCCTTTCTTCAGTCAAAAAGCACTGAACTGTTTGACTGTGTTTCTGTGCACTGACTGGAGGGAGAACTATCTTAGTACCGTTTTCTCTCCTCTCTGTACTCCAAACCTGCAGTCCTCCTATGCAGTTTACCCCCCCCTCCCCTACCGCTCCTGACACGCTCTTTACAATTCCCTCGTCTCCCCCTCCGTTGTGCCCTCCTGTCACTCGGTCAGTAAAGCGTGAATACACCTCGCTCATCACCTTGCTGCAGTAAAAAAGTCATTATCTACATTAGGGAGTACAAAAAAAGTCAGTGACATCAATGGAAAACGCATTACGTCTCCGCCTTCTGCCTGCAGGCTGGTTGGGCTGGTCATGTTTACATGTATGTGTGGGAATCAAACCAGCAGAAGCACACAAACACACACAAAGCAAAACTGCATACTGTGCATATTATTGACCAAGTCATACTGATCTATTGTTAACAACATTCCGTCAAGGTTGAATGACGGAGTAGTTTTTGTGACATTCAATTTAAGAAGTTTTGAATATGCAACCCTCACCTTCGTGTTTGACAAGGCAATCTCACTCCCACAGGTGCAACGACTTAGCAAGTTTCTATCATTTTTCAAGCGAATGTGACACCCATTTGTTGGTTCAAGCTTCTCAAATGTAACGATGTGCTCATCTTACAAGACTGTGTTCGAGACACAAGCACTTTGAATAGAGATTTAGACATTCTATTGACTTAACGGTTAAGGAGAAAATAATTGTCAGATTTATTCATAATGAATATATTCCTAACTTGCAGCTCTACTCACAACAAGATCCATTAAGTAGCAATAATAAAGCTTTCAATCATACCTTCATCAGCATAGAGAATTTGCTGGATAATCAGGGAACTTGAAAATGATTTTTAATACGGTTATACTTTACTCTTTATAAGGCATAATTAAAAAGGCCACCTTAAGTTAACCTCATCCCGAGATGCTTTTTTAATTCACCTAATATTGTCTGGAAAGGTAATCGTGTTGTAAAAAGTGTGTAGTATTTGTTTGAATAATTAGAGGAAATCCTAAAAAACCCAAAGAAACATTTTAAAACTATTCCAGCAACATTATCCACTTCCACATCATCAGTCCTATGCTCCGGTTGTTCCAAACAGTGATATTTTAGACAATGAAAAGGTTAAAATAAAAATGCTCAACAGTATCCTAGAGAGAAAACCTCACATTTTGCCAAAACCATTGCCGTCCTAATCCTCATGCACGACCACACTATGTATTAAAGTATCAGACCTGAAAGACCTCTTCTTGTCATTGTTAACCAAGCATATATATTATTATGGTTATTATCTTAAATTAAAGATGCATAATTGGGTTAAGTATAAAAAGTTCAATATCATCTGAATCGTAACTATAGCCAGTCAGGAACTTCTTAAAGTGGTTGGCAAGTTTTGATTGCCATATTTAAAAAAACTGCCTATAAATATTTTCTTAATTCTTGCCAAATGTTCTCAGTCTTAGTTTAACATATGATATTTCTGTATGAATTTGTCATTGGTTTGAAGTGCGCATGCATGGCTCAGTTAAAAATAGAGTTGGTCAGTCCTAGCAACAATTAGGATTTCGCAACATTTCATCAAAACGTAATGACAGTTGGTGGGTTGTTTGGTAATTTCCCACCCCATTTTCTTTCAAATCAGAACAAAGCACACCTACACAGTGCTGATAAAGAAGATGCAATGAGTTTAAGAGGGTTACATAAATTCTTAATAATTCATGACTGAGGATGTTTTTCCTCCCAAAAGTCTCTTCTCATCTCTGTCACAACTAATTCATTTAGACCAACTAACTGACTCAGCTTCACTAACAAAGCAAAAACACAATTAACAAGAGAGACTATTGTCACTTCATTTAGAAGGCAGGCACGTATTTGGCTGGGTTGATTACAACAGGGCTGAATGAATCACCTCCATCGAGCCTCAGCAGGTCTGTAGTCAGTCAGTTTTGAGCAGATGCTAATCTGGAGTTGAACTGATGAGCAACAGCAGCTCTGTGCCTCCTCTGATTTTCTCTTCCTTTTATCAGCTCAATGTAAATTATCTGCTTCCTTGAAAGAGGAAACTTGTCTCCTATCTGATGGTGGTGTATTTTCAAACTCTGAAACGTCTACTTCTGTTTCTTCGGGGTTGGCTGTCTTGTGTTTTTTCACTACCCACACATGAATTATTCTCTAATGTTGTTGAAGAGGAATTGTTAAATCCACACTTATCATCCTAATAAGATCAATTCTGGTAGAGAAAATCAATCAGACGTCCTTATTGGATTACTAACAAATCAAGTGTTTAATGTAAAAAGTAAATGTCAAACTTCCTCAGGAGTCAAAGTCAATGTCGCAAATATCTCAAAAAAGACAATATTCCATTGATAATTGTTAAAAATCTGAGAAAACCAGCAAATCTTAACAATGGAAAGGTTGAAACAAGATATCTATTGCTGTTTTGCTTAAGAAACACACAAAAACTGTTGCCATCAGCACCCTGATTGAATATCACTCCAAGAATTTCAAAATACTGTTTTTGCCTGATTCATGTTCTCAAGTAAGGTCACTTTTGCCTCCTTGGCGGACACATTTTCACTTCCCTGCAGTCACGCGGTAGACAGCCGGAGTCTCTCACTCTGTCTCAGATACTGTATATGTCTCTGTCTTCCTGTACTGTAGCACTTATATCTGGAATACTGTCATATCCATTGTTTTAGTTTTTTGGAACAAATCTGTCTCCCTGGTATCCTCAAGGGCATGGAGGTTGATGTGATTTGTTGATAGAAATAGGCCCATTTCCACACTTTTGTGAGAGCAGACCACTGCAAGGCAGGCTTATTGCCAGAGAGAAAATTGCCGGGTAATATCATTGCACTGTGATGAGACAGATCAGAGGATTGTCCTCTCGGGTTACTATGCTCTGCTGGCTGATCATCACATCAATACACATAAGAGGCAATTTGCTGCCAACCGCTACTGCAAAATCACAAAGTCCAAGTTATTTTCAAGTTTTTATCTCTTTTAAAATTGCACGGATATGATGAGAGCCAAACAGAGAAATAAGTAATAAAATGGAGAAATAGTTAATGAAGTCGTTTAACTTCTAATACAGGACTTTTACTAGTGCTGAGGATTTACAATTTTTGTCAGTTTTATCCCAAGGTGAATTAAATGTCTTTACATTTTGGGCAAAAAAAGTAGCAAACATATTGTGCTCTGAGGCATTGGTTTCAAAAATGTTTGAGTGGTGATTATAAATAAATATCTCCCTTAAACCTTCTGACAAGTGCAAAGAGTAAGTATTAGGGCTCTGCGATTATGGCAAAAATCATAATCACTAATATTTTGGTCAATGATTGATATCACGATTATTAAATACGATTATTCATTGACTTTGAAAATATTCATTTATTGAACTTTAAAATAAATACAAATTATAATTTGAACAGTATCTTTTTAACTGTTAATTACCCTGAGTGTATATTTCAACTGAAAAACCAATACAAAAATAAATAAAATAAATGATACATTTAAATAAAATCTAAATAATAAATACCAATAAACAAGAACAAATATTTTGGAGCGCACTTCCGCAAGCTACTAAACATATATTAATAGGATAAATACAAATAAATTAGACCAAAATAAATGATATAAAATATGTTGCAGTGCACTGTCACAACCTAGCAAAGCAAAATAATCGTTTTTTTCGATGTTGTTTTCGTAATTGTGGCAGGCAAAACATTTTTAATTTGCAATTAAAAAATACGATTAATTGCACAGCCCTAGTAAATATCTTAATATTATTTTTATAAACTTCAGGAAAATGTAGTTTGTTCTTATTATAATCATTTAACAAAGCCCCGTTTGTTAATCATCTAATTAGGCTCAATGACATAAAACAAAAAATAATAATCTCCTGTATGAATGATGACCCTTAGTTAAAGCCCTAGGCAGCTTTCTACATTGTTTCATTCCATTTTTTGTGTCGTCTATCATAAAGCAGATGACAAAAGAGTCTAAAGAAGAAAGACATGGTCACTGAGTTGAAACCATGCGAACAGTAGTCTGACATGGTGCCAACCTACTGCCTCAGGTTAATGGCTCAGTGAAACCATCGGAGGGACAAAGGTGGTGCTACAAACCAAGTAATAAGCTTTTGAGTGTTCACCTTTTTCTACAGCATGTAAAAAGCCAGAGAGAGAGATATAAGTTTTAAAAACCAGAAGATGGCTCATTAGTGGTGCAGAAGTCCTCTCCAGGAGCAGAGCGCTGACTTGATCTCACCGCCCTCAAACCCACACACACCTCACTGCTGAGGACAATCAATTCACTGTTTTGAAGCCCATTTCAGGTTCAAACGTTAGTTCTGCCAGAAAGGGCAGGCACTCTGTCCCTCCCTTCAATCGTTACCTATCCCCCCCTCTCTCCCCTCTCTCCCCCTCAGTTCCCCCCATTAGGTCTGCTGGAGCCAGGTAACTCCCATGGCTAGAGTAGATAACAGCCGCCATTATCAAATTCCCAGCATTTAAACAGCAGCTCGGCATCGATCACCGTATAGTGCCCGGTTACAACTGCTTCGCCCGCATGGTGCCACAACGGTCTGGTGATCCGATGCCTCACTGTGACAGACTTCTTCTTTTTTTAGACTTGTTCTCATTGAATGCATCATCATATGCTCCCTTGCTCCATCTATCCTTTTGTTTGTGAAACATGAGCTACCTCTCTTGTAGAATCACAGGCACTAAATCCCTAAACCCCTTTTGAAGGTCATCTTAATTAACAAGATTACACAAACAATCAGATTGCTGCGATAGTTCTCAATCAATTAGCTAAACATGTAACGCATGTCATTACAGCGCTAAACAGGCCTGTGCGATGATTGAATATAATCGACTTTTAGCAGAGCCATATTGTGAAGATATGATTAGGGATGTACAAATCCAATATTCTTGTATCAGCGCCAATACTGACCCTAGCAACCGGACTAAAACCAGACTCAGGGAAAGTTTAGTCCCACAGGCAATAAGACTGTTAAACACCTGAACAGTTGAAACAACATCCCTAATATTCATCTGGCTGCTACTTAAAAATTATTTTAAAATTATTTATCTATATATCCTATTTCAATAACTTACATATAGACTCTTATTGCACTATTTCACTTTTTTTTTAAATTATTTTTCTTTTTGTATTACTATTACACTATATTTGTTCTGTTTATCTGTGTTTTATGCTGCTCTGTTGGAGAAGCCTGCGACACAAGATTTTCATCGGCATAACTACACTGTAGCTATGTTCGTATGACAAATAAAGAACCTTGAACCTATTATTCGGATCGGTTATCTGCTATGATGTGACCAATGCATTTTCATTTTCAGCATTACTCTTCAGTCACATTTATCATGACAAGCTGCTAACTCTGTTTTGATTGACAGTGTCCAGCATTATATTATCCTCCACAAACAGGATCCCACAGACCTCACATTGCACAGGGGACATTTTTGGGAAAATTGGTTTAAAAAAAAAAAAAAAAAAAGGTACTCAAAAAATTACCATTAAAAGGATATCAGAATTGGTATAGAGTTAATGCTGTTAAACAATAAGTAATGAGGATGTAACGATATATCGAATATCGCGATAAATAAATGTCTCAATACCGTCGTGAGACTGACAAAATCTACCACGATTTAAAAAAAAATCTATATATATTTTTTAAACCTTTTTCTAACCAGATGGTCCCATTGAGATCATCGATCCCTTTTTCAAGGGAGACCTGTCCAACATGCAGCAAGTAGGTTACNTGAACACTCTTTAGAAAGGTAAAAGCTAGACACAAGTTGTGTGACTCTTAATATTGTTGTAATCGGTTCCAAGTCAGACGCGAAATTCCCGAATGTTGCTGGGGGACTATCTAGAGCGCTCTTACACTATTTATATATATGTAAAAGTATTGTTTTGTTTACCCCAACGATCGGCAAGATCCGGTTAACAACCTCAAATAAACCGTTGAGGTTCGATGGGGGACCGCGGCGGGGACTATTTCCCTATATACGAGTTTTTTACCGCATGCGGTCAAAGATGCGTTACAAACGCTAAATATTTTATGATTCGAACTGTCCTTTTACACGCCCAGGAGGTGCCGTTTGAGATTGGGTACCCAATGCGTGATTTGTGTTTTTGCCCTCCTCTGCTCTTTGACGCTGCGACCAACCGTCTTCCTTCTTACCTTCTCTTTATTTGTTTTACCAGCCTTGTTTTAATTGTTGGCTGATTTTATTTTTTACAATTGGAGGCTTGAAGGAGTAACATAGTAATACTTTCTTAAGTTTATCAGTATTTAACAAGTTTCGGTTAAGAATTGTGTGATCTAATTTGTTTATGGACAAACACTAGGAGACTACGTGGGTTTTTGTATTATATCCTCTTTTATTTTTATGGATATTACTAATAAATTTTGGTGGAACTTATACAATTAACTATAGAGTTACAATACTTTACAGATAGATATGTTATTTTACTCGTCATTCTCCTGTCTTAATGTTAGATTTGCGGCAATATGACGGTATAAGGCATAGTACCAACATCTATGCTCGTACCCAAATGTATATTAATCCTGTATATAGTCCGTTTATGGATAGTGCTCTAAATTAGCAAAAAATACGGCAAACGGTTTCCTGTTACTATGACCGCGATCTCCAACGGAGCCGGTTCAGCCGGACAACCGTGTGTGTGTGTGTGTGTGTGTGTGTGTGTGTGTGTGTGTGTGTGTGTGTGTGTGTGTGTGTGTGTGTGTGTGTGTGTGTGTGTGTGTGTGTGTGTGTGTATTCCGGTGTGTGTGGAGGGAGTAGGAGACGGTAGGAGTTGTGTTCGAGTGTGGGGAAAAGTCATAATGAGTGTTATACTATTTATTGGTTCTGTAAGGCGTGGCTGTGGCCGTCAATACCAGAAAATAAAGAGAACGTTTTCTACATTGAAGGCTCGTGATCTGTGATCTTGAATAGCGGTGAACGCTACAATATGAACAGGCTCGTGCTTGGCCCACTGGTATTGTTTGTTTATTTATTTTGAAAATTAACTAGCAACGCCGTGCTGTCATATAGCAACTGCTAAGCTACTGCAGCAAAAAAATCCTGGCGCCACCCATGCCCTTTATAAATGAGGCCCCAGGTCTTGAATCTTGTCAGTAATTACAAAAAAGGAAGTCACTGCAGCTAACAATAGTGCTTTCGAATTGTATACTACTACTTTAATAATATGAAAACATTGTTTTCATTACGGAACATAATATTAGGACTGCAACAAAACCATTTTTTGAATTATGTTTTATAATTAACCATACTATTAACTGCTTGTGAAAATAATCATCAATTGAAGCCCCTTTTCAGTCTACAAAATGTCAGAAAATAGTAAAACACTTTTGGAGATCAAAGTAATGTCTCCAAATTGCCTGTTTTGGCCAACCATCATTCTTGAACATCCAGCACTCATTTACATTTCTAAAGCTGCGACCAGCAAATGTTTTTCAATTTTTTCTTGAAGAATGACAAACATATTTACCATAAATTGCTTTAAAAGCTGATATTTGTGCCTACAAACAAGCAGCACATGCAGGCTGATACTGGTGGACCTGTGGCTGCCTCAGAGTGCAGGCTGATAGTCTACAGCTAAATCACAGAGGGAGAACGTTGTATGTCGGCAGGATAAAGCTGAGTGTCCTCTCACCTTTTCTGTCATCTTTAGAAAGGTAGAGGCTAGCTAGCAGTGAAGGTTGCCTTCTTCAGTTCCAGTCTGTTATAGATTGGCTCAAACCAAGGAAACTTGACAAATTAAAACCGTATTCTTTCATTTAAGAGTAAGCAACAGACTATCAACAGGATAAGAGGGGACCCCACTTATTCACGGACATAAAAATGCTTTTGTATGTGTTGTCAGGTTCAAGGTTATAAAATGTTATATTACAAAATGAAATGGTATATTTACATATCATATCTCGCAGAGCATTTCATTTGAGGTAATGATGTAAAAAGAGAGTGATTGAGTATATTGTCATAAGATCTACATAGGTGTATTTGTTAAATAAACATAGTTGAAAGAGGTAAATTCATTTATTCCAATGCACACATTTTTAAATATGTCCTTGGCATGTGCATGCTTATAAAAGGTTTCTGTAAATGCAAAGCTGCATCATTGTTCAAATTCAATGGCTCCTACTGCAGTGTATTATTTGTCATCCCTGGCATTACAGAACAACAAAATGAGTGATCTTTTACCAGTCGTAAAAATGATACACATTGATACTAATACAATTATGTGATGCTATTGCCCCTCTGTGGAGGTGGGTCAACAGATGATCCATTATCAGTGACTGATGGAGGTTGTAAAGAAAACAGAGCAAAGCCACCCTGCTCCACTGAAATGCACACACAGTTTTAAAATCATTGTATTGCATATTTAGAAAGCAAGAGGACTTTACACTTTAAACTGTTAATATAAATGCAATATTTGCAGGCCTATGCACGATCCCAAGTTAGGCTAATTGAGCTGATTTGCTTGTCCTACTGCAAGGTGAAGCGCACTGGATGTAACGGAAAACACAAACAGCTCATTGTCTCCCGTTTCTAAATTGACTAAATAATGACCTCGGAATAATGATGACTGCGTTTTAATGATGATTATCAAAAGCGGGAGGCTTTAAAATCCTCCAGTCGTGATTAAATGACAGCACGTCAGCTGCTCACTTCATATTGACTTGGAGTACAAACGCTTATTACGAGCGTTCCAAATTACTATGTTTTCTTCAACACACCAGAACAAGCGGTCAGAAAAGAGACCCCGCAGGACGGCATGCTAATAGGACTATAGCGTGTTGGCCAACCAAAGCATGGCGACACTGTTGATATTAATATGCGAGAGCAAAGTGAGTGAAAGCAGAGCTCATGGGTACCTGTTCTTGCTGCTGAGCCGATTTCGACGTTACATTGCCTTCCTTAGCCGTGGTCATGATTTCCTACAGCAGGGGGGAAAAGTGTTTCACCGGCAGGAGAGAACAAAAATGCAAATACGGAAAGAAACACCGGTGCGGCAGAGAACCGGCAGGCACGAGAAGAAGACTGTGTATTCACGGCTTCTACAGGATGCGGTCAAGGTGTGAAATAACAAGTGGTGGAAGGACGCGCTGCTCAAGATAGGAAAACGCAAAAATATTTTCAGTGGAAACGAATGAGAAGAGGAGGGGAGGACACATCAGAGAGAGAGGGAGAGAGATAGAGATTCAATATTACACAAGCTCGCGCACACACAAACACGTCACTCACTCACACACGCTTGGCCAAGGGGGGCTACGTGTTGCAGATTGGGTGGATATCAATAAAAAAATTCACAATAACCTGTTAACCCCCAAGAAGAATTTCCAGAACAAATGACCATAACTATACTTCTAAAAGGGGAACATTAATAATATGTTTTCTCAAAGTAATGATAAACCTGTGAGTTGGATGTAGAAAAGTCAGAATCAATATAGATGTTTTTTATTTTAAAGAAAATTCAGATTGAACATAGTCAAAACAATTATAGTGTCCGTCCAAAAAATATGTTTTACTTATAGTGAAAACCACTCTTGGATGATGGGTTTAGTGATGGGAATTATGGCTCTTTGAATGGAGCCGGATCTTATGGCTCCGTTCCTTTCAAAGAGCTGTTCAAAAGAGCCGTTTTTTTGGGGGTGGGGTTACTAGGTTTATCTGCGAAATAATCACCAGGATAATGATTGACTGTATTGCCAGACCTAATGTCAATAATCTGCATTGTAAACATGACACAAGGTGGCGCCATATCCATGTCATTCATGTCAGTGAATGTACTACTTTGAATGTACCCTCTTTGTCAGGGATTCGCAACTTTGATGGTGGTGGGGGGCCCACATAATTGATGTACTGGCCACCAGGGGGCCGCAGATTCACTTGGAACACACACACACAAAAATGTCATGTGTTGTATTTAATTATTAACAAATATACTAAGTCTGACATCTTCATTGACATTTTACAATCTTTCAGGGAACATCCTCTAATAAGCTCACTAAACAAATATTAGTTCACATAAATGTTATTTCATTTTTACAAGTGGCATGTTTGTATTGAACAGGTTTTTTAACAGTGGAATACAACTATTTTAAACTATTGGAAAGCACGGAAAATGTGTGTGTATTGAGATGAACTATTAAGATGACATTAACATGAAGTCATGAACACTAACCCAGACATTAGTTGTCTAACTTGAACCTAAAACACTTGTAGCCTGTCTATGCATTCCCCTTATTCCACAACACAGACACCTGTCAGCCCGCACTCTGCTGTTCCTCAGCGCCGCTCCCCCTCCCTCCCGCTGAAATTATGAATGAAAAGCAAATAGTAATCATAGATAACACGGCAGGGTCCGTGACAGTTTGTTTTCATCTGATTTCAAATAAACAAAGTCTTGGTTTTTAGAATATTAAACTTGTTTCGCCAAATTCAGATGATAAATACAACTTTTAAGCTTGTCTCGCTGTCTCGCCAACCCCACACCGGTGAGCCAGCTCACAGTGTCCCGCTCCTCGCAGCGGCGAGCCTCGCAACGTCCCGCCGAGTGTGTGTGTGTGAGGAAGTCCGCGGATTGGTCCAAACGTAACGGCTAGGCGGACGTAACGTCACTTTGCCCGAAATACATCACTATACCCAAGAAGTAAATAATGGAAAAAGAGAAATCCCCAACGAGGCGTTCTGGGGCAGCATAGACAGGTATTTTCAGTGTTAGAGTTTTACTCGCTACAGGGTGTACTTTGAGGGTTTTTGACTCTGCAAACCGTTTATACATGCATAAAAAGGGGACGGGTAATAACCAGAAAAGCATGACATGGGACCTTTCAAATGAAATGCTGAAACTTTAATGCTGAATTAATGAGGAATATAGCCTAATCAAATATTAATTTGCACCCAGGATGACTTTCCCTCACTTATTTCAATCATTTAGGCCACATTGTTGCATACATATTGATGATTCTTAGTTTTAACAAATTCCCTGCAAATTAAAAGGTCCATATTAATTCATTTGTCAAAGAAAATGCTATGGTAAAGCTACTGGTGAACTTGGCAACTAGACATTTGTAACAATCTTGCTGTGATTAAAAACAAAACATGAGTGTCATCCTGCACTGTTGAGTTGTTAATGACACTGAAACCTTAAGTATATTTGACCAGGATAACATGTTACATAGCTGGAGCAAAAGTCCTAACACTGAGTCAGTAGTGAGATTTTTGGAAATGATATTTAATAAATGAGTAGCTTTACAAAACCTATGACTCTGAGTATGAAGTAGCTGCAATACAATGCAACTTGTTAGGACTGACGCAAAAACTGTTTTTAATAAAGTGCACTCAGTCTGAGAATTAAACTACATTTTTGGGACTGGAATATACAGTAATACGCATGTTCAGTTTACTATCATGTTACATTGCACGATAAGAACAAGAACCTTTCATGGGCTTGTTCAATTAATCACATCTACACTAAGTGGTTTACAATCCCTATTTCACACGGCAAGGAAATTACTTTGATTTGTTCTAAGATTATGTTAATTAATACCGTATCTTCAGTTTGACTCTTTACATTGCAGGTGGGCAACCCAATGTGCTGCACCGTTAATTAAAACAGGTGGCAGCTCGGTAAAGTCAATTCCCCTGGAATCCTGAGTGAGATTCTGCAGTTTTGCTATATGTGGCAGAGCACAGCAGGTAGATATCCTTCAAAAAGCTAGCCCTCAAAGGTTATATTTCACTGTTGGACCTATCTACTTTTGTTAGTTACTTCTCTAAATGTGTATTAACCATTTTTGAAAGTCTCCAAACATCTCTGTTTTCAGGTTCAGGGAACTACTGAATATCAATAACAACAGAATATGAAATGTCCTACTTGAGTAAATTAAGAGCTGAATTGGAGTAACACCTGTATTTGTTCCATGCTTGCTTGGATAACAAGACCAAACATCTTGAGCTGGGCTTGTTACTCTGTGCGGATTCTTAAAGGATCACTCTGCTATGAGATGAAGCTCACATTTGAATGTTCACATAATCAAAATTACAATGTTAATAGGATGATATTCTGCAGGTATAGGTTGTTTACTATGTTTACCATCATATTTTTTCATTAATTCGAATTAGGCACTTTTGGTTGCATACAACAAAGTACAATTGTGCAGTAATAATTACCCTAGATGAAAAAGCTAAGTGATCAACAAGGTTGTATAATCATCCTGAAGAAAAGATGAATAACCTTAACAGATCAAATAATCCAATAGTTGTTTAGACAGTTAATCGAAAATCTAAATTACATCAGACGAAGGGTCAGAAGGCATTGTCTTGTGGGAAATGTATGACAAGAGGAATGAGAGACAACATTTTTTAAACGAGTAGCATGGATAATAACTAATTAAAAATGTCTTAAGCTAATGTATTTACACTATATCTGCAATGATGGAAATGTAGTCTTATTGTTGATAATGTTCTCATAGAAATTGGCTTACGAGATACATTACATTTGAGTAACCTTGATGTATGAAAGAGAATGACAGCCCATCCAGAATTTACAGACGCATGTACTTATGGCTTAAATGTACATTAGCTGACTTCAACAACACAGCCTGTGTTTACCATCAAGATGATGATGTATGAATCTGAAACGACTTCTCAACAGCCAATCAATCAGCTCCAAACTAATGGAGCCACTCAGGGCCAAAGCTTGACCCATGGCAGGCGAGAACACAACAACCACCTTATTGTGGCCGTGTTATAGAGTGAGTGTACAAACCTCATGTCTTTGATGTTGACGAATGGAGAGGAGAGACCAGTGATGAATGCTCCTGGGGGTGACTCTGTTCCTGGAAAATCCTTAATGAACTTACTGATTGTACCAACCTGCCTAAAGAAATTGAGCCGTCCACTCACATGTCAAGCAAGCCAAGCCATGTTAGCAACGCGCCTAATGAACTTCCTGGAGGAGCTTTTGCCTAATTAAAACTACATGCTATAATCTGAAAACACCAAACACTAAAGCATTATTTTGGCGTGGATAATAGCTCTATAATGAATGGAAACAAAGTTATAGCTCCTGGGTGATGATTACGTATACAAAAAACAATCACTCTTGTTGAAGAGGCATATGCAATTAACCATGCAAAATGTGTGGCAAACACCGTGTGCAACCTTTTTTTAAATAGCCTCTACAGCAGGGATCACCAACTACATTTGTCCAAGGGCCAAAATGTATCCAATAGACACTATCGTGGGCCAGCGATTTTTATATAGCCCAGAATTTTGAAGTTGTTGACTGAATACATGCTCTGAAAGTAATCAGAATACAGTTACAGTTACGTGTCTTAAAAAAGTAACATATTCAGATTACTTTTTGAATACTTTTGGAATACTTTCTTTTTCCATAACAGATGGGTATGTTTTGGTGCACAGGAGACACTTATTTTACTGTTTTAATGGCTTATCAAGAACTCAAAGACAAAATCTTGGTGTCATTCTGGACAGCTCTCTCTCATCTGCACCCCACATAAAAAACTTCACCCGGACTGCATTCTTTGCACTGTCTTAAAACCTTTCCTTGGAATAAGTTATGAATTGTAAAGTGTCCTTGGGTGCTTTGAAAGGCGCCCCTAAATAGAATGAATTATCAATATTATTTATTATCTGAAACGATGTAATAACTTCTAAAACTTTTTCCAGTCACTTGCCCCATGCATTCAGCAGCAGCAGGCCATTCACTTTGATTTGATCCCGTTATGAAATGTCATCATTTCGACAATAAATGCTACATAAACGTTATCTTGCACATTTTATCTAACCATCTCCGTTTGTAACTTTCAATATATTTTAAAAGAGATCTCTCTCTCTCTCATCTGCGTGCGGGGGCGGGGCCTCACAGACACGCTGCATCTCTCTCTCGCTCAGACATGCTGCTGTGCAGTGTGCACACAATTCTGCCGGTAATGAATATTACATTTTGTGAGGAAACTTTTCCACCAATAATTCCAATAAGTATTCCAAAATGTATTCACTTCAGGTTTACGAAGTGACTGTAATCAGATTACTCGTTTTTCAAATGTAACGCCAGCTGTATTCTGATTACGTAACGCCGTTACATGTATTCCGTCGCCCGTATCGAATCTTTGTCCCC
>NW_011359123.1:0-11691 GCF_000735185.1 Notothenia coriiceps | reverse complement strand
CATCACGCAAACTCAACTCGCCAACACAAAATCACTCGACCATAGAAAACCATCAAAATGTAACATAGTGGTACCATTAGTACCAACGTCATAGACACAAACACGGTCCAAAGTGTTTATGGTCGGACAGTCCTGTAGCTCGGGTGTCAAAGGGAGTGTCCTTTTCCCTTGCCTCGATCGCAAGCAAGGACCCACGCAACACCGTAGGTGGGAGGGACGTCGTGTATGAGAGGTGCGAAATAGTCCTTTGACATAAATGTAGAGAGAGGGGGGGGGAAGCCGACGAGAGAGAGAGAGGGGAGGCCATGTGCCGTGCATTTGTAATTCACACCTCAACGTAAATCATTGCGACACCACCGACATGACGAGGTCGCAAGGAACACAAACATACAAACAAAGGGGACAGACACAACAAACAAACACGCACCACCGCAGTGAGGACCGAGGGCCGAGTTGGAGGTGAGTGCGACGACGTAGTCGACACGTGGGAGGGCCTGATGTGTGGAAGAAAGGTAGTTCGGTAAATGTTGTCGTATAGTTGCCATCCGAGGTGTGCGAAAGAGGCGGTCTAGCAGTTCATAGCCGGCAAGAGCGCAGAGGGGAAGCCATGTTCGTGGCATCACACTCTAACGTATCCATTGCGCTCTATGCCGACTATGAACGCGTAATCAAACAATACCTAGTCATAGTGTTAAGGGACGGACATTGCAATGATATAATAGTACGATGAAATCAATATCCAGGAGCTCTATAACTATCGATTGAAGGTGTTACAGACACTACACTGCAATCGATTGTAAGACGATCATTGCGGCCAGGTGAGTGGTTCTATTCGACCTGGTCAAACGAGGTGACCAAGCAGGAGTGCTGGTGGTCGAGTTAAAGAGAGCTACCGGCAATAAAGAAGATTAGGAACCGACGAAGGACCAGAACTGCCGCGATCGTACGATATGTAATATTCCAACACCCAGGCAGTTACGTAAGCTTATAAGTACGCAAGTTGAAGAAGACACAGAAGACACAGCTTTGATCGTAACCTAGGTACAAATAATTATGCAATGTGGCCGACGAGAGGGGGAACAAAGTGGGGTACATATGCAGTGTGCCGCCCTCCAGTGACTGGCTTCCGAAAAAATTACGCCTTCACTTTTACAGAATGTTTTTAGATCACATAAGTAGTAAAAGGATTGTAATAAGTGTCCACAGAAATTGGACCTTCTAACAGAAATTTCCTCGTTAACGTCAGCCCAACTTGCAGTTCGATTGAAAACCGACCTCAAAAAACAATGTTTGCAATGTTGAGGGGGTGAAAATAACCATTACAAAGATAATGGATTCGGAATGAGTAACCATTCGGTTGGTATTGGCCCGGAAAGACGAAAACACCCAATTTTAGGATGACAAACATGACTAAACGAGGACTCGATACCTGAGTTTGTCGCACAAGACAGTATTTGTTGTTGTGTTTTATTACCAACAATAATAGCTGGTCTTTTGTCGAAACACTCTAGTTTTCAGATAACCCCCAACGTGCTTCTGTTTCTCTTCGTAAAAAATCCGTGTAAAAAACCGTTTTGGTGAAACAATCAACGGAAATATTCGTATGTCTACCTGCTCTTAATCTAGAGTGACGTCCACTTAATCAAACTACCTCAAACAAAAGGACACTCCTTTTCGAATAATAATAACCGTGCAAGAAAGTTTGTAGAAAGTAGTTTCATTCTAAGTCCAATCCCTACGAGGCTAGCCGGTAAAACCCCCTGGCTAGCGGCCCCTTAGTCATAGCCGGCTATGGCTAGCGGCTAGGCTAGCTCACCCGCCCCCGGATACCCCTAGAAAGGTAAATTTCAACTACAATTTTGAGAATTCACCCCGAGTAAGTGACCGCGTAGGTGGTTTGTTGTTGGTTGTAATTATATAAATTGTAAGTTTACTTATGTAATAAGTTCACATTGTAATTTAACCTATTATTGGTGTCCTCTTTACTCGCCTTCGCGAGAAAAAGGAGAGAGAGGACTGTCAGACAGTATGAGTACCGTCGAGTGACTAGGTCATTAACTCACTGGCCTGCACTTTTATTTGTATAAATATTATTTATCAAATCGAACAAGTCTCAAATCTATTTTTATCGAATATATGTGACGTATTAAAAGCATTACGAGTAGCCGATAGCGCTAGCCGAAGGAGCGGCTAGCCGTGGGAAAAAAATCTCGCGTGGCTAGCTCTACTGGTCCTACTTCCACCTGTTCCGGGACCCGTAGAGGGGGGTCAAGACTCCCCGCTACAGAGTCCCCTCCGTCCACGTTAGCCGGCAATGTTGGTGAAGACCCGGTTGGAGAGTCCGAACCCGAGGACTCTCCCTGTCCGACTCTGTCCCACCTAACAGCTAAGAGTCGTGAATTACAAACGCCAAAAAATGCCCCCAGTCCTCCGAAACGGGTCAACACGCAACGGAGGCGGGCGTCACCTTAGGACTACGGAATTGCAGTCGGTTTCTCAGAGGCTCAATTGGCGAGATTGCACGTGCGGCTCAAACAATTACTCAGGCCCCACTGGTCTCGCCCGCTCGGTGAGTCTAGCTTGGGAGGAACACGGTTCTCGGAGGATTGCCTCACGCAAGTCCGGGCCTCCTAAAGTCAACCACCGAAATAGAAGGTGGGTATCACCTCCACTCCTCCTGAATTTAATGTGCAGGAGACGGGCCACGCACGGCGTAAATCGCACAATACACCTCGCGGTGCCGACTGGAATCTGCGTGACTTGTCGACAAACAACGAAGCCCCACGCCCCACTAGCCTTCGGAACGGGTTCTTTGCGGACCGTCCGACCCGAGACGCTTAACGTAATTGTAACGGACTGCTGTCCGCCCCTCTCGGAAGGGGTGCCCCCAGGAACGTGCGAGATGTGCTCGGTTGCACAGTTGCGAAAAAATTAACCCGCACTCACACCCCTCCTGTATACGTGCCCACCGCAGAACCATTACGTCCAGGGGTAGTAATTCAAATAGAGAACCTGTAAGACCGAGGAAAAAGGTAGCAGCACACGAACGACCCCGTTGCGTCCTGACACTCCGCCCTCCCCCCGACACCACAGTCGAGCGTAACTACTGGGGAGAGGGCCCACCACCCCCTCCGGAGTGCAGGTCCCGTGTGGAGGGTTAAAAAAGAGGTGCCAATGCTGGCTCCCTTTTCCACTCACTCCGCGTCGCCGACGATTGGTCCTTTCCGACCAGTCTTTGTCACTCTACCTTGTCATGAGGCGTCACCGAGGCGCATGGGTATCTCAGGGTCATCTCCCGCCTCGGACACTCTCTATATTGCTCCCCAATGCAATACCATTGGGAAACAATATATTTGTGTTCGTCTAAGAGATGAGGTCCCCGGGACAGCAGGATACGACGAACGACTTCTCTTTCTACATCCTACTGTCAGTCCTGTGCTCCGGAGGAAATACCGCACCAACGCGCGTGTAGTCCCATCGGGCGGGACCCCGCCGCCCTATGCAGTCTTTCAGAGTCACCACTGTACGCACGACTATCTAGTTCCCCCTCATGGGTACTCAGGTCAGCCTCGTTCAAAACAGAACGAGAGTATTCCAGTTGAGTACCGGGTTTTACGAGTTACTCGACAAAGAAGTTTGTCGTACATCAAACTACCCTAAGTCGGTAAAAGTCTAATTACAGTATAGCATGAGTTGACTACTTACTATTGAACCCCGGTGTCCCAAGGAGTTGTTATGTTAATGTCTGTATGTCTAGTTCCCGTAATTCATCAGAATACCGGACACCTTACTTTGACAGCGCTCAAGACTCTCCAAAATCAGACCTACGACGGTCTTGGCGAACGGTCTGCTCATCGTCCTGTCTGATAAACTAGCCCAGAAAAACTTAGGACTAACCCGCATGAAGACTCGGCGACCCTCATCTCCAGGGAGGTACCTACCGTCGAGGCAGGACCACTACAAGACACCGTCAAAAGTGGTGGGAGGTACATCTCAGAAGTGCCACTATCCCGCTAACGTTGAAGGTAATACTGTAATGTAAAGTAAACAATCATGCGAAACATAGGTTTGCTGAATCATGTAAGTCATGACACCTGTAGAAAGAAGTGTCCGTTACAAACCCCACTTCACAGACGGGTCCTTGTATTGCTGTACGACCTGACGTACCCCAAACTTGAGACACTTGGGGACTAAGTTTCAAGTCCCGTGATTCAAGTCACGGTGATAAGGGTGACTCGGTGGGTCGAGGTATGTCTGGAGGTATAGGTCCCGACACTACGTCAGCGTAGTCCTAGAGAGATACCACGTGGCAATCTTCCAGTCCTATGAGGATACCACGTGGACAATATTCAGTCCCTACTCGAGAGATACCACGTGGACATCTTCAGTCCGTAATGAGAAGATAACCATCGTTGACATATCCAGTCCTGATGAGTAGAACCACGTGGACATCTTCCAGTCCATATGAGAGATACCACGGTGGAATCTTCCAGTCCTATGAGAGAACTACCACGGTGGACATATTCCGTCCTACGAGAGATTACACGTGGACATCGTTCCCAGTCCTACGAAAGAGATACCACGTGTTATCTTCCTAGGGAGTCCTAGCTGACCTCGACTAAGGTGGTTTTCACCTCGAACTATCTTTTCCGAGACCGAGGGTAACAGGAAAATCTCCTGAGATCCTTGTTGTGTGTTGACACGTAAGAACCTTGGCGTGTAACGGGATCAACCTGTCATCCTCATATACTCAAGACCATTCCTACCGCGAGACGGGTAATCCCGAAAACATCCGCTGCTTCTCTATAAATTAAATATAGGACACAAAATACCCTCGGTCAACATTCCGTCGCTTTTGACCTCATTAACACCAGAGAAAAGGCTGAGACAATCAGTCCACGAATCCCGGACAGTGCTATTCAATTGAAAACAACCCTGCTATGTAAAAGGGCCTTTAATAACGCTCGTTTTTTGCCTATTGAAACAGCCGTGGTAAAAACTGGTCGATGTATTACACTATTAATAAATTATTATTAAGTTCATGCTACGGAAAGTTTGACTTGAAACAATAACTTGTAAGCTGTCACGTTTAATTACACTTTATTATAATTTATATATTTTCTATAATATTAGATATTTTATGTTCGTAAATTAATAATTGTTTAAGTTAATTTTAGTGTGTGTGGTTTTGTTAGTAATTTATCTGGGTCCTCGACATTTTTGTCCTCGAGGAAAAGAAATAACATCCCATCGTATAGTAAATATGGCTTATTTATATGATCATATATCTCACCCCATCACTATTATTTTTTCCACTTTATACACGCAAGTCATAACAAAGTGTTCGTCTATTAATTTATGAGGATTATGTCATGTCAGGTCACATGATCAGGTGACAGGTATGTTTCTGGTCTACGAGAATGTCCGGTAAAGGTTTAACCGCGGTCAGAGAGCGGAGATGTGTCCCCTGTGTGATGTAATATGACGCGTTTGACGTATGACCTTGACGTATGAGCGTTTTTAAGAGCAGAGCTCAAAATTGCTCCTTTCCCTCTGAATTCCTGCCCTTATGTCTCGTAAAACATATTAAATCCTACATTCACTTTTTTTCATTGTAATTTTCAATCAAGTTTAAGCATAAATGTAGAAAGAAAAAACCCTGCAAGATGCTCTTTAAGGCGCCCAAAACAAAATCACTAATAAACTTCAATGTGTCAAGAAATCTGCTGCCTGCCTGCTTACCTTCACCCGCCCCGGGACCACGACCATTATTCCATACCTTCAAAACCTACTCTGGCTCCTGGTTAAATACTGCATATACTTAAAATATTACTCACTCACATTAATTATCAAACAATGTGCTGCCCTATTTCTACAGACTGGTACAAACATCCGCACAACGAAAGGGAATACAAAATGACCTTTTCACCTCCATAACAACAGAAAATAAATTGAGAGGGAGGACACTTAACCTCTGATAGCACTTGCTGGTTGGTTGCTCAGTGCAGTATGCCTCAGTCTGTACAACTTTATTAGGCAACTCTTAGGTGTAAAATGTGAACATCAGTATGAATATACTCACATCTTAGCTAGAGCCTGAGTTGAACCAAATACAGTAAAAACAAACAGACAAGATTTGCTGTTCAGTAATCATATTAACAAACGAAAACATTTCTTATAGAAGTCTGCCATTTATAATTCATGTAACAGCTCAGCTGAATTGATTTAACTACTCATATTGTGTACACCATGTGTTGAGAGAAGCATACTCAAAACATAGTACCTCTCTCTAGGTTTAGACAATGAGAGCATATTTCCTTTGCTTGCTGCACAGTCGCCATTATGCAGTCTATCATACTACTGATGATAATAACAAGCAGTCATAATAATAATGTACTTCCAAAAGCTCAACCACTCCCATCAATAAAGCTTAACGTTATTCTGTATAGTCTTTTCACACTGTCTCTCCGATTACAAAGCTTGACATTTCAATTTGAGCCAAGCACTTAAATTGCCGAGCAGACAATTACTGCCAAGAACACACTGACGTATGGATAATTACAAAACAAAAGCCACCAATAAGCCAGTTGGTGATCCTGAACAAATGCTCACATTGTACTAAAAACAATTGTGCTAATCAACAGAAGAGGTATTCAGTTATGACAATGCTCAAAGGGCAACAGGTTGTGAGCCCTGATACTGATGCTCATTTTTTTGGTGGTGTTTACCAGATGCAGAGGATGACAGTTAGACAAAGTAGCACATTCAAACATTCATATGAGCTCACTTTGATTTAGTTCTTTGACTCATCAATATGTTATATGAAGAAAAGCATTATTAGAACACATTATTGAAGAGACAACCTGTTTAAAACTAAGATCACACATTATTTTGCTAAAACACACAAACACATGTATAAGTAGGAATAATACCCTACCTTCAAAGGGATTTTGATGGGAAAAGTACCAAAGGGAAATAGATTTTTCCATTATCAAAAACAAGCTTTGCCTTCCTTTTTTCCTTTCACTAATTGTTCCCTCATCTCTCCACTTTGCTGCTGCCTCCACCTCAAAATAGCCCAGAGAAAGTGCTCTTTTCTGACAAGCATTAGTAGTAGTTTGCTTTCCTGTCAAGCTACAGTGGAGAAAAGGTTGGTGGTGTGTCTCACGAGTGAGCCGAAGAGGAGAGAAATGCGTGCATTAGCCTCTATGGGTGTATGAAGATAGTCAGTCAATGCTTAAAGTGTAAAAGGTTCTGAGACCCTTCCTACCAAATACAAAAAAAATGTGTTTGAACGTGTCTATAAATAGTTCATTAACAACTTTTGGAAATACTTTTTGAGAGTTAAATGACATTAATACCAGTCAATTTACATACTGGCTTGAGCTAGGAGGCGATTCACCTAGCTTAGCATTAAAACTGGAAGTAGAGTTTTCAAGGGGACTTAACTATTATTTGATGAGCAGAACATAGTTCCCCCCTGGAACTAGTCTTCATGCTAAGCAATAAAGCTTTATGCTGAGCAAATTGCCTTTAGGCTCCAGCTTCCTTTTTTATTTACATTCAAGAGGGTTATGGATCCTCTGAAAAAAATAAGCACATTTTCATTTTCCTGCCATGTCAACTCAGGAGTCGTGTGACTGATACTATTATCTCTCTGTGGCAAATTCACAGGATGTGTGTCATAGTATTACTGCTGCAAATGTTTTATAATTGGGTATAAAAGGGGTAACTTGACAACATGGTCAACATATGTGACAAGTAAAAGAAGATTTAAGTTATTATCTGTACATTTAGAAAAACCTAAGTTTTCCTTTGTTTCCTTCATTGTAAAAAGTGCTTTATGTACCTCTATACTATTATATGAAATAAAGAAAGACATACATTCTGTTCCCTATGCAACACTCACTCTCCAATCCATTGTTAGTTGTACATGCAGTACATAATCACCTATTATGTTCGCAAACAGACTATTCACAGTATGGGGATATTGCAAATAACCTTTTATTGGTCTTTCAGACTAACATGCTATACTTTAGCTTCAATAATGTATCTTAAGGTATCTATGAGTCACATTGGATTGGGCTTTGTGGCTCTTCTATTCTCCTCTTTTACCTCAATGAAGAGCAGCAAAGGGTAAGAGGTGAATTTCAAAGTAGGAATTGAAGGGGTAAAAGTCTGAGAAAGAGTATTGCACATGCTGTTCAATTACATTGAAGTCAGTAGAGATTGTTCACACCCATTTGTACGCTGATGTCAATATGTACATACAAGAAATGGTTAACAAGGGTTTTGTTCATGCAGTATGCTTCTTGCACTGGAGTCAATAGTTGATGTCAATTACAAGAGGGTAAAGTTATCGATGCTGCTTTGTCAATTTGTCATCCAATTATGCCACACTCCAATAACACTGTTCAAACCTACAGCGGATATTTTAAATAACAAATTCAGTTTGTGGCATTTTTTATAGTCTCCTTTAACGGTCTTATTAAAAATAAATTATGCTCCTGCAAGATGGCTCTTGGATGGATTTTGAAACTATTAGAAAGGACCAGGTACATAATCCAAACTGATGAAGAAACCTAGACTGACATAAGAATCAAGAGATAACACTGGTGGCAATGTAAGGATTTTTTCTCCATCTGATCACATCCTTGGATGTGCAACACTTTGTTATGATTCTGTTTAGTTTAGTTTTTGTTGTGTGCTTTTTTTGTGCTTTTTCCTGTCTCACCCCTCCCTTCTCTGTTTTCCTCTGCAGGGCTGGTGTGTGACAGGGAGTTGGCTGGCTCCTCCCAGTAGCAGACGAGGCACACCTGTTTCCACTCACCTCTTCATCTGTAGATATAAAAGCCCGGCCCTCATGCCACTTCCCTGCCAGATAATTCCTTTGTGTTTCGACCCTCCGGTGTGTTTCGCTGCTCTCCTCGTCTTTTGAATCTATTGCTTGGATTTTTGCCTCCTGTCCCTGACGTCCAGTGCCAGCCAACTTCCTGCCTCCACTGCCGTATTTTCTTTTCCTCTGCTTGAATAAAGCTTTTGTTTTTGACCAACTCTCTCCAGTCTTTTGCTTTGGGGTCCAATATTCTATAGGCCCTAACACACTACTTCCGATCAAATCAATTATATATTTAGTCTGGTCATGAACTTAAATAAAAAGACTTGCAATATTCTAATGCGTCATACTGTACAGTATTTGAGATCCTTACTGGAATTCAGAGCCAATAATCATGACACCAGAACACACTTTAGGTTGGCTTTAAAGGATCCTAATCCCAATTTAGGTAAAACTGTTTTCCATGCACATCACTGGAAGAGAATCATTTTTTTTTTTTCTCAGAAGGATAATTTATGCATTTATAAAAGGGGCAAAGCAAAAACACCTGAAAAAAATGTGGTAACTTATCCCAAAGACTCTTGAAGGAATGAGGTTGCCTTGAAATCTGATCATCTCCTGGAAGGCTGACGACCGTAGACCAAATATAGGCCCCGTGCTTCGGTCGTAATTGGGAGCTTTATTGATTTCCTGGCCTGTCGTCACGCCTGAGGTGACCTTTTGTTTGAGAATAATTGCTCCATTAGAGGGTTTCTTCAGGCACCTGCTGTGTATCTCAGACACTATTATTGTCCAATAAGAATCCGCAGGCAGTAAAGCAGTGACCCTGTTCTGATATGTGTGGTGGACAGAGAGACTTTCTGCAGTGCAGGGACTTATCATCAAATGAGAACACAGGTGAGTGTGAGTTATAATACTGCTGGGAAGCTTGATAAGGTTATAAAATATATCGATTTCATTGTATTGCTTCATTTCAAAGAAGAGCAAAAAATCCCTAATTTCTCTGTTCACCCCAATAATGCAATGTTCACATCCACAAAAGTCACATTACAGATGTGCAAAGTAGGAACATGAAATTGGGTAAGTAATGCTACTACTTTTTTGTGGTGTGATACAAAAGGAAAACTTTGCAAAAAGCAACATATTTTTTCTTATACCTTCAAGAAACGATACATGAAGCAAGAACATGAGAAAAAAATATATCCATGTTTTGCATTCATTAAAAATAAACAGTGCCATAACCAGCTTTTTTGACACAAAATACACAAAAATGCCTTGTTCACAACAACTCTGAATATAGAATGTTTCCTCTCTATCACTGCTGAAATATATCATCCCAAGTCTGGTCAGTAAATGGTCAACAGAGAGTTTAAAAAGGTTTACCAAGGAAACTTTCTTGCGGTTTTGGATGACCCCTGGCCCTTACATTTTAAACCTCATCAGAAAGCATTGTTGTCCAACAGGAAGTCAATGAGGAAAAAGAATACTGTTTATCTTAAGATAATATGTATATCTTTCAGTGTTTCCCCTAGGTTTACAGCTTTGGGGGGGAGGGGGGGTGCTGGCTGAACAAAAATAAAAAAACACCTATAATTTCAGGGGGGGCAGTTACAATCTTGTTAGACCTAAAACGTATATTATACAGACTCATTCAAAAGGCAGCACAACGAGGGACATGATTTATAATGTGTTTAAAGCTCTTTTTAAATATTTGTGATGGCCTCTTTGTAAACCCAGTCAGTGTAAACACATGGGAAAATCTCCTGTTCAATGGTCTTCATGCACTAATGCTCTCTAATGCATTTCGTCATTACAAAGCAGACATCGGCAAAATAAGTGTGATGAAATTGATTTTCAACATTTCTTTGTTCCCCATTGGTAAGATGTATCAGTGAAGCTGTATGATGCTTTTCCCATATGAAAGCAAAATGTTATCTCAAGCAAAAGTGGTCTCCCATAATCCAACACAAGAATAACAGTTCTTGTTCCCAACGTAAAAGCTAAAGAAAAATACTACTCAACCCAAAAGTGTGTGTTCAAATGCAGCACATGCATGCAACATCCATATAGTACACATTTGACAGATATTTCCATGGGTAACAGTAAGCCTTAAAGAGCCTGTGACAGCCTCCCAACAACTGTTGTGCAATGAAATATTGGGCTACTAGTCATCTCGAACCGTCAGTTTAAAAAAGAAGGTGCAATACAATTTTGAAAAATATCAATAATTTCGAACATCGCGGGGAAATTCCTTCAACTCAGTTTTTAAAGTTTTGGGGGAAGCCGGAAGTGACGTCAATGCGGGAATGCTTCACTGTGCGGCGAGAGAGCCAAACACGTACAAAGTGTGTCGTCATGCGTAGAAATGGTGAATTACTGAGTTTAGGCACGTTAATAAGGTTTTAATGAAGTTGACTACAGTATATTCATATTTGTCAGTGCTTTCATGTCAATTCGAACATAAACATAAATGATCGTGGTGAAGATGATGATTAAATTAGGATTAAAAATCGGTAGTGAGAGCTGCTGAATTTCCTCCCGTCGGATGTGATATAAAAACAAATCGATTATTTTTGTAGTTGTAAACTCAAGTGGATGAAACTACATTTATTAGTGCTTTCATGTCAATTCGGCGAACATATGATACATTAAATGATCGTGAGGAAGATGATTTAAAAATCGTTTGTTTGAGCCGGTCTGCATTTCCTGATCAGAAAACAAACTGATGCTTTTTGTAGTTGTAGTACACCAACATGCATTAAACGTGTCTTTTTTTTACCACAATGTTGGGGAAATTAATGGATAAAATGCACGGATTATTATTATTATTATTCCCACTCCGATCGGGACACTAG
>NW_011359122.1:1841727-1845588 GCF_000735185.1 Notothenia coriiceps | reverse complement strand
ACCCACAGAGAGACACACACACACACACACACACACACACACACACACACACACACACACACACACACACACACACACACACACACACACATATACAGTATATACACACGTATAACATGCAGAACACATATCAAGGGACGTACATGGCATATTTGCTGGTAGTTTTTGGCAAGACATGAAGCAACACAAACACACACAAGTAATAATGAGAAGAGAGACAAAGAGGGTTGGCAGATTGTTTTCCTTCTGTAAAGAGGGAAAAAGTTTATTGGAAAGCGTGCCTATGTTGGTATTTGTTGTTACCAGAGACCATTGTTTGTGTCTTAATAAGAAAAGCAGTAAACAAGCTTGTGTGCATGTGTATGCGTGACTGTGAAGTGTGTTAATAAACTGAGGGAGGGTCTCGTCAAGGTGATAAATAGAACAAAACACACCGGGACGGATTAGAGAGAGAGAGAGAGAGAGAGAGAGAGAGAGAGAGAGAGAGAGAGAGAGAGAGAGAGAGAGAGAGAGAGAAGGATGGGGGAAGAGAGGGGAAAATAAAGAGATTAACCATAGTATAGATTGAAGGGGGGAGGAGGGGAGGAGGGGTAGAGTGGGGGATAAACTAAGGTATACTGTATGGGGAAGGAAGAGAGGGAGGAAGGAGGGAAGGAAATCACAAAAGGATGGATGAAAAGCAGAAGAAAAGCCTTAGGAGGAGGTGAAGACAAGAGATGAAAGAGAAGACCTGGTGATGAAAATAAAGGAGAGAGACAGAGAGTAACAAGGGAATGCTGAAGAAGGAGGAATAGAAACAAGAATGACATCTGGAAGGGAGGGTTGAAGCCAAGAAAAATGGAAAAGGAAATCCTCCAGATTAAAGGACAACCTGGATATAAAAGAAGAGGCAGAGATGAATGGCCCTAATCTAACTGGAGAGAGAAGAAAAGAGAACAGGAGAAGGGAGAGGACGGGGGCTGGCAAAACATGAGGGTCAGTTAATGTAGAGGACACCTCTGAAATGTACTTAGTGAGAAAGACTGTGATGCAAAACAAATATTTACAGAGGAGAAAGGCAAACAAAGGAAAGAACAGAAACAATCATATCATCTTACACTGCTCATAATTGTTGCCTCTCCTTAACAAAGCAACATGTCATGTATTAGATATCATCTCCAGAATAGCATCCTCCACGCAGTGCATACAAACGTTAACTTTCTCAAGAGCTATTACTGTCGATCCTTTGTCTTCTCCCACCAAAACATACTGTTGGAGGCAGCACCATGCTGTGTGGATACCTTTTTGAAAGACATTTTATACAAAGAGTATTGCACGTATCAGGGATTAAAGAAAATCTGCGAGAAATCGGGGGAAGGCAATTTTCAAGCACACCAAATTCAATTTTAAGCAAATTCCCCCTAACTGTCAGTGTGTCAACTCGGCTTCCTCTCCCATCTTGTTTATGATGTGCTTTTGTGAACTTTAAATTAACCTCACTTTCTCTTCTCTCTCTTCGTCTCGTTCCTCTCTGCAGGGTGTGGTTCCAGTCAGGCATTAACTTCCTGGCTGTGAAACCCAGCAACCTCGTTGCGTGGGAGATCAAACAGGAAATGGCGCCGGGAAGCAACTCGTTGGCGGTGATGTGTCAGAGAAGGGCCTCCTCCACAGCACAGAGGTAAGATTGAATCTCAATACTCATGTTTCCCCTCGTCAGCAGCTGATTTGCCTGTTCCTTGTTTTTGCGGGTGCATACAATGCGAAGATCTGTGTTTATTCTGCAACAAGGCACATTTTAATGCCCTACATCTGAGCAATGAGCGATATAGTTGTTATCACAATGACAGACTCTGCACCAAAGAACAATGAAATATTCATGATTTGTGTATTATCCTCACATTTTTCTCAAGTTTACAAAGAATAGACTTAGATCGCTGAGCTTGATTCTGGTTTTGATTGTTGGAGATGTCGTATAACATTTTCATATAATCATTTAAACAATATACATAGATTATGTCTTATTCTGTGATTGCCTTTTACTCGTTTAAATAGTATTTTTAGTCCTATATGTGTTTAACAGAGACATTTAGGATATACATTTCAGGAAGGGCAAATAGTGGATTTGCAAATGGTTAAGGACTGGGGGGTTTTATGGTTTGATGTTGGGGATGTTTAGATAATGCCTAAGATAATTAACGTGTGGTATAGTGTACCAGATATAGTGTGACTGTAAGCTGTGTTCGGGGTGCAAAGTCATTTTATCCTTTGAGGATGAATTTGCTCTGTTCCTGCATTTGAGATCGATTTCAATTGTATATTGACTTTCTTTATTACTTTATCAACTATCTCAAAAGACAAACTTTGTCCGTGAATCATTTATCAGTTTCTCTTAAGGGAATTAGAATTTCCTCCACAGCGTTATGTTATCTATCTTAACATATGTACTATATGTAAATGCATTGACAATCTAACATGAAAAGCTTGTCTTTCTGATTATTGACTGATTGGCTCTTGCCTTGAATTTTAAACTCTAACCTTTAGAAATGGTGTTTAAATACATATCAATGAGTGTGAAATGCATAGATTGAAGTTAGGGGGTAATGTATTGTGTCCTGTACACACAACATGGGTATACAAATACACACCGGGCTGACAAGCAGCAGTGGAAATCACGGACCTGTGTGTCAGGATAAATGTGCCATTTACTGGGTAATTGCTCTGCCCTTGTGTGGTTCGCTATGTCAGTGTGTGCGTGTGGATATAGTTTGTGTCAGGAGGGTAATGATAGCAGAATAAATACAGCCGTTTTTCATTATTTTGTCGCTAATGTGACATGGGATTAGAACTTGACCCCAGTGCATGGTTAGGATGCATTTGTTGTTGCATAGCACTGATACAGGATAACATGGAGGGATTAAATGTAATCAGTGCGGGTTGAGATGTTAAAAACGTAAAGAAGACGAGAAAAAAAAAATCTCACTTAAATAAGGTAAAATGAGGATGGCAAAACAGAGAGGAAAGGTGATTCCCAGTGCAAATAGTAAAGGTATGAAACTAAATCAATGCATGAGTGAACTCTGGGGAAAATGAAAATATTTAAAGTAGACTTGTTACAGGAAATACCAATGGTTCCACTCGTGAACTGTTTCTGCTCATAGCAAGTTCCAAGGACAGTAAATTCAATCCAATCCAATCCACTTTATTTCTATAGCCCATTTTAAAAACAGAGGGTTTGCCAAAGTGCTTCACAACAAACATATCATTATAACGAAATTTATTATTACAAGAATAGACAAAAGGCATACATAAGAATAAATACAAGGCACATAAAGGCTATGGGCGGACAATAAAAGCAATAGGTAGATCATAGCTCAGACTGACTTGGGAAAGAGATGGGTCTTTAGGCGGGACTTAAAAGTTTAAATCAAGATACAATATTGGCATTTAGAAAAATATCTCTGACGTGTTTATAATAAGTTAAATAATATATTATGTAAAAAGCTTTATGAAAAACCGATTCTCATCAGATAATATCAGGAGACTACTGCATGTTATTCATTTAGCAGCAGACATAACATTGCCTTGCGCCGTATTATCAGTTGATGCTGAAAAAGCTTTTGATTTTTTGTGGCATACAATGCAAATAATGGGTTTTGGGGCAACATTTATGATTATGGTGAAGATCCTATATAATAATCCAAGTGCTATGGTTCTGACAGGCAATCAGTGGTCACCTAGAATTCCAATTCTTACGTCGCACCACGGCAAGGCTGCCCTGTCTCCGCGCTTCTGTTTGCAATTTACTCTAGAACCGCATGCAGAAAAATAAGCTATCCAAAGAAGTAAAACATTATAGTTGTAAAAAGACAGACCACAACATTC
>NW_011359122.1:1841350-1841624 GCF_000735185.1 Notothenia coriiceps | reverse complement strand
ATAAATCATGTATTTTACCCCTCAATAGTGCCATGGTTGAACTAAACTTAAATACAGAATTAAAGATCGTCCAACACTTTAAGTATTTGGGAATCGATATATATGCCTCATTAGACACAATAGTAGCAAATAACTACAAAATAATGTATACAACAATTAAAGATGACCTAAACAAGTGGATTAATATATTATATTACCAACCAATACCCAAGAATCATCATCATCATCATCATCATCATCATCATCATCATCATCATCATCATCATCATCATCA
>NW_011359122.1:1797824-1841313 GCF_000735185.1 Notothenia coriiceps | reverse complement strand
CAAGTGGATTAATATATTATATTACCAACCAATACCCAAGAATCATCATCATCATCATCATCATCATCATCATCATCATCATCATCTTTATTTAAAGAGACTCTTGGTCCATTATTACTAGGGGTGCACCGAATGGGAAATTCTTGGCCGAAATCGATACCGAAAATAGGAAACAGTTGGCCGAAAAACGAATGCCGAAAGGCCAAAAATGATTAATAGAAATATATATATATATATTATGGCAAAACTTAACTTAAATAATAATCACTATTATGGGTCCATAAAACATTTATTCAGCACTTTTGAATGCATACAGTACATTAATTCCAAGTCAAGTGCATTTTCTTTTCTCTGTAGGATAACTACAACAAAGTGCATTCAGAACAAAGCCAAGGTGCTTTAAAACATCTAGGCCAGTAGGCCTACAACAAACTAGTGTAAATAAAGACTGTAACAGCCAGGCCTTCAACAACAACAAATGCACCTATAAGTTTGGTAACCTAACGCGTTGTTGTGATGACGTAATCAAAACGCGGCGNCAACNTAGTGTAAATAAAGACTGTAACAGCCAGGCCTTCAACAACAACAAATGCACCTATAAGTTTGGTAACCTAACGCGTTGTTGTGATGACGTAATCAAAACGCGGCGACAAGCACGGCGCGCGACCATGCTCGCGGCTGGCTCACAGCCAACATGTCTGCCGCTTGGAGATATTTCAAAATATCAGAGAAAGAGGCGCGGATTGCGATTTGTAAAACGTGTTCAGCTGACATTTCTCGAGGGGGTGTAACTGCAAAGACTTTCACCACTTCGGGATTACTCCACCACTTGAAATCAAAACACCCGGACAAATATGTGGAGTATGATCAACGTAACCCTGTTCTCTGACATTCGGTGATATTTTTTAACAATTTTCGGCCGATAATTTTCGGTGGCCGAATATTCGGTGCATCCCTAATTATTACAAGACATACAACACTCAAATATAAATTAAAAAAGGCAGTTATACCAATGTTTCCACAGAGGTGACTGGTATTGTACAGCACTGAGACACGGATTTGAAAGCAGCATAATGACAGAATCAGATACAAAGTTCTAAAATATGACACAAACAGTGGAGGCCTTAATGTTCCCAATCTCGAGCTTTATTATTATTCCTTCACGCTTCGAGCCTTGAAAAACTGGATTGATGAAAGCACCAATGTACCTTGGATTACAATTGAAAGAAGCAGTGGCGAGCCGTCAGGGCCCTCTAGGCCCTCTCTAAGGTCCTACAATATTCTACAAAATAATTTTTAAAAACATTAAAAAACTTACTGCCATGCGCACATATGGAGTTCCTTGGAATCAAACTCTGCCAACACATCAATTAGTTAAGGTCATATAAAGTTCAAACAGTGTGAGCGGCACTACTTCATATACTGTATACTGAAAAAACTGCAAGATAAATTAACCGGATATATTGGCATCTCTGCAGTATGGAACACAGATGTAAAAGATTACACGGACTATTGATTGGAAGAGAATATGGAATAATATCTCCTTAACATCGCGTAATCACAATCACCAAATGATACAGTATAAAATGATACACAGATATTACCTGTCAACCAGAAAATGCTGTCAATTAAGGATGATTCCAAGCCCCATATGCCTTCTCTGTAACCAAAAGACTATTGGCACATATGTACACATGGTTTATGAATGTACTGCAGAAAGAACGTTCTGGAAACAGGTTATTGACATTGTATCTGAGATTATTGGAGTTCACATACCCTGTCTCCCAAATATTGTATTGTTGAATGATGATTCTTCTCTTGACCTACAGAACCATCATAAAAGGGTGCTTTTCGCTGGTCTTACAGCAGCCAAAAAAATAATAGTAATACGATGGAAACCCCCACATACTTTATTTATTAAGCAATGGATATCACCCTTCCATGACCTACTAATCTCAGAGCTGTCAATCGCTTCTGCTAATAAGGGAAAGGGATTCCCTATTTTTTTTCTATGTCTTTTCTTTTTTTCTTTTTGTGTTATTGTCTATATAATTTGTATCTGTGTATACAGTATAAGTCCCTTTGCAATAAAAAGTTGGTCACAAAAAAAAAGAAATTATGTAAAAGTATGAAAGACTTGAAGAGAAACACTAATGTACCATTTGAGTACAGATGCAAGCTGATGGCAAAACATGTATATATTTTCTTCTTCCCATATTTATAATGTTACGTGGATGCACTATTTACATTGTGACTCAAATGCAGTCCAGACAACATGCACAGTTTGAAAATACTTCATGCAAGATCCAGCATGTTTGTTGCCAAAATTAGAATACAGTATATTGGCGTATGGGTTGGTGTCAGGAAAAGTCAGCTGCAACAGCGTTAACAACATGGCTGAATGGAAAGCTAAGCATACATATGGATAAGGTCTGTTCCACTTTTATTTCCTGTTCACCTATCAGTCTCTCCATCCATCTCTTTCTCCAACCTTGTGTTGGAGTGACAGAAGTTCCTGCTTCCCTGTTACTCCTCGCTGCCTTTTCCCCTCTCGGCTGATGAATGACTTCCCATTGCATGAAACTATTATAGCAGGACCCCAGCTCAATGAGCACCACTTAGCTAGCCGTTAGCCACGTCTAGCTTTGACTTATGGACAGCATCAGCATCAATGAACGAACCAGATGTGGCATTAAGGGAAATAAAACTGATGACACAACAGCTTTAAGCACTCTAATTAAGAGCTTTAGACAATTAAAAGTGCAGATATTTTTAAAACCTTGATGCTAGTCTCTATGGTACAGGAGATGCTAAGATGCTAAGCCCCACCTTCCATTCTCCAAAGGCAGATACAGTTTTACTAACATTTAAATATGGTAGGTTGCAATTGAAATCATAGTAATTTGGGGAAACAATGCTCCATGACTTCAGACAGAAGTAGACAAAGCAGACTTCCTTTTCTAGCCTGCAACTTTCTTATTTTCCACCCGACACTGGCATGAATTGTAGATAGCTTATCAGACTGGTTCCATGACTTGGTTGTAAATGCTGTTTGACTTGTATAGGTAGATAGGGTAGAAAGGCCATTTGAGTTGCATACAGTAACTGTGAAAAATCTGAAAAACTAGATCTCAAATGAACGGACCTCAAGTTTCCTTAATTAGAAAAAAATGTTGATTTGTTTTTAATGACTGAATATAGAATAGGCTACAAGACATATTTCATGTCCATGTTGTTTCCACATTACAACTTAAAGTGAAGAAGATGGATGTGATCATACTGCTGGAGCACATTTCAGCATGCTGGTGAAAAACTGATGATTTTTGGGAAGTGCAAGCCATTCTAGCCTCAAGGTATAGAGGTTAAATCCATGGCCCGTTGTTGTCCATCAGCATGGTGTTGTTTGAGATGTGGAGATTGAGGCGATTCTAAACCGCTGCTTATTTCCCTGAGCTTTGGCATGTATCCAAAAGATTTGTTGTCTTTTTTTTTTCTTGCCTGAAGGAAAAACTCATCAAAGTAACGTCAGATTAAACACTGAAATTGATGTTTTAGAAACCAGATTATGATATGGCTCTCACAAAGAAATCTATAGGGATTCAGAGATGCAAAAACACACTCTTTCACATTGAAATCAATTTACACACAAGCACACTCCTGCCGTCATCAATGGGATACTGTAAACAAAGAGTGGCCTTAATGCTCAGATTAAGATGCTAAAAGCACACATTTGTACAAGTGTTACCATGTACACGTATGCACAAATTAACACGCCTGCACAGAAAGCTGCGGAACTAACACACACACACACACACACACACACACACACACACACACACACACACACACACACACACACACACACACACACACACACACACACACACACACACACACACACACACACACGCACACGCACACACACACACACACAAAGAGAGACAGCATACAGGCAAGATCACAGGCTTTTATCAGCAATTGTGTGGGCGGGATGTCTAATTAAAAGAGCTGATCTGTATTAATCTCTAATGAGATATTACTGCTTGAGACATGAAACACTGAGTGTGCTTTTGTGAGGGGAAATGATTACTACCTCTGACAATTAATATTGTGAATTGATTCCTGTTACCTATTGTTGTTCAGTAATATAATTCGATCCAACATTATACGCGGTGTTCAGTATAAGCGTATAATAGGGAATGTATCTTGAATAGATGCAGTAATTAGAAACAGTATGTGGCTTTTGTGTGTGTATGTGTGTTTTTTAAGTGTGTTATGCATGTGTTTATGCTTATGTATTACATATAAAGAACTTTGGTATATTTGTATGCATATATGTATGTAGGTTGACAGTTATCTGAGACCGACAAAGAAACCCATTGTTGATCATGGTGCCTAAATGCATCACGTTTCCCAGAAGATCTCAATTATCATATCATTGTGCTGAAGATTGGCTCAAAGCTCTCTTTCAGCTCTCATTTGTTTCTTTATTCATCTTAATTGTACAGTTATCATTCATTATTTGTGTATTTATCACTATATAACCATTTCGATGCCACTTAGCTGTAATTACACAGCGTTGTCGTATTGTATTTTGCATCCCTGCCCTTCTGCCGCTGTGTACCCGTGCTCTAAAATATAAAATATAATGAGATGTTTTTATGCATCTGTGTGTCTCTTCTCCCTGTGAAAACGCTATTGAGGTGCCCTGGAGCAAGTATTGTTTTTTGTTGGACTTCATTTTTGATTATCATTTCAAGTTATTATTCATTTATGTCCCTTCTCACGCAGTTTTAGTGGAATTTTAATATGTAGTTATACAGTATAATCCTTCAGTGTGTTTTATTTATAGCAAATATATTGGATTTTTTTATTCATCTTCAATGTATTAATTATGTTGCTTGTGAAGGCCCGACCTTGTTGAGTTTCCAGTGTTGTAACTGATAGTAATTTCCACTGCCTTCTGGGAGTTTTGTCTCACTTGTAAAATTAGTTTCTCCCTTCTTTCCACCCTGTTACACGTTTTTTGTATTGCTTTACAGGTTGAATAAATGAAACCTAAATAGAAGTGGAACAGGTTCGGGATGACCTTAGTTTTGGCTGGTGGTTTATATTAGAAAAATGTTTAATAGTTTATAGCGTGGCTGATGTTGCCAGAATGGGAGCAGTGCTCTATTTCATGATCACGATTAGAGCTATAGATTAACACTGCTAATGGGCCTCGTTCAATACTAGAACTGGGGTAATGCACTGTGCATGCTCCATACAGGGACATGCTATTTATCTGCTTTTGTGGGTGCGTGTGTGTGTGTCTAAATTATCTTTACGGAATATTCTGCTGTAGCCAAACAATGTAATTTCTAATTATGCACGTGCCGTGGAATCAAATAAATCAGTTTCAACTTGAGCAAGCAATTTGACACACTTTTCTGTGCAACTTGTAACATTTTAAAAAGGTGAAACTAGATATTTTTTGACTTCCCCTTGGTAATGGAACATAATCATAAACAGCAATTTACCAGAAAAGCAGTGAAATTGGAGCATTCTTGTGGAGATGAGAGTTGTTTTTAATAGTTGAAAAGTGGACACTATTGAGGATGCACTCTGCTTTAATATCTGAAAGGCTGTGTGTGATCATTACCAATTAAGCTTTTCTCTTTGTTTAGGATTGCAAGCTGGGAATTTCATGTTGTAAGTTTTAAATTTGTATAACATTGTGTTCCACTACATAGTGAATACATTCTTAAATGACGTGATGTTTAAAATTCTTTCGTACAGTGCGCAAAAAACATCAACACTGCTCTCTTTTCAACATATTTTAATGTGTTTAAAGCATAGCAGACTAAAGACTCCTAGCTAGTTAACATTAGCTATTTTCTTAAAATAATTGAACCTCAATTGAAAAATTAAAGGAATAGTCTTTTATTCAAATAGCTATCATATTATTTTTTTAGGTAAAATAACAGATCAACCTAATCTGCTGTATTGCTACTAACACCTTTAATTTATGCAAATTTTTGTGCAACCAATATAGTAATAGCCTCTCCAGTACACTAATTGTTGAATATGTGCATGCTACAATCCTTAAGGCAATCATGTGACACTTCCAGAATTAAATATATGAAGCTGTTGTTGACAAGCATGTAGTCGATCCCCCAACATATTTTCTGCTTAAATAAAATACATTACAGTAGTTTATCTCTCCTCACAAACACAAACAGGCAAACACACAAGCACAATATTTAAACATTAAGGGAATGTGAATTGTTAGTCACTTAAGAAAATACATGCAAACACTAAGTACCTCGACTAAAACCACTTACAGTACACACACACAAACAGACATGTCACTGTACACTGCACTGCACATGCCTCAACACATAGGTCACATATTTCATAAATGTTATGTAATCTTAGTTGGTATTCAAACACAAACTGCGTGTGTGGTGTCTCTGTTTTTTGTATCTTTAGAATTGATTTGTTAAACTTAAAGGGGACCTATCATGCAAAATGCACTTTTGCACGTCTTTTATACATGAATATGTGTCCCCGGTGTGTCAGGGAACTCACCAAGTGTCAGAAAACACAACCCTCTCTATTCCTCCATACCCAAATCTCTAAAAACCGGGCTGCAACAGATCTGATACAGACTGATACAGATTTGAAATTGTTCTGACTTCAGGAACGAGGAGCTCCGCCTATATGGGCAACTCTCCACCTATTAGGGGAATGAGAGGTTGTGTGGCATGGTAACAGCATGGTAACAGCATGGTAACAGCATGGTAACAGCATGGTAACATGGCGCTCGTGCCTCACCCCCTCCTTTGTATTGGGGCGTGGTCAGCTGCAGCTCATTTGCCACAGAATCAGCCCTTGTGAAGACAGGGCTGGAATAGAGCAAATAGAGCGAAATGAGGCATGGCTAAAATGCATGATCTGTTTGGTATTTTGAAAAAAAAACTTCACAGACTTTTTTTTTATATGGCCCTACAATATATTATTCAAATTTAGCATGAAAGGTACACTTTAATTAAATGTACAAGCACTCAAATTAAAGAAATACATTACATGGAGATACTGTACAGATGGAGATTTCAGTTCTGACACTGACACTGATACTCACACACACACACACACACACACACACACACACACACACACACACACACACACACACACACACACAGACACACAGACACACAGACACACATACACACATACAGGTGCAAGGATTACGTTTTTAATGTTTGAACTTCTTTTTAATCCGCACGAGAAGGGGGTAAAATGCAGGGCGCAGGGTTAAGTGTTGTTTGGTTTGAGTTGTTTGTAAAAACAAACTAAGTTAACAGAGAGCCTTTGTTTTGAGTGCTGGCATGGTCTCCCTGGGATACACACACTCATACACACATGCACACTCACAGCATAGACATGGGGCCAAGATGTCTGCAGTCTCTGTTGGCACACACGAGGATTAAAACACAGCAACAGGGAGGAAGGATGGAAACAGAGAGTGAAATAGGGGAGGGGGGAGAGAAGAAGAAAGGGAGAGTATAAATTGAGTGAGTCGGGACTGGGAAATAAAATAAGAAAAATTAGAGAGAAAGAGACCCTGAGAGCACGACAGTGTTGCTCTTAGTGTTTGTCCCTGGAGAGAGAAACATTGAGAATTCCCTTCAGATAGTTACACTCCTATTCCATTTCCATTCATTGCAGAAAGCTTGTGTGTGCGAGTGGGGTCTAAATATTTATATGTTTTTGTTGTAAGCATGCAGAGACCATTTCTGTGTGTTCCTCTATAGCAGTGGTTCCCAACCTTTTTTGAGTACTGTACCCCCAAAGCATTTCAAGCCAACCTAAAGTACCCCCTACTACGCAATCAATCGTGGTGATCCCCAGGATATATTAATAGTCTATATATTGTGGCAGACCGGCTGTGTGTGTGTGTGTGTGTGTGTGTGTGTGTGTGTGTGTGTGTGTGTGTGTGTGTGTGTGTGTGTGTGTGTGTGTGTGTGTGTGTGTGTGTGTGTGTGTGTTTGTGTGTGTGTGTGTGTGTGTGTGTGGTGTAATGAACCACTCAATGGGGGCAATGAAAAAAAAATTTCAGATTTTGTTACCGATAATTATTCACATATACTAATCAATAGCTAACTTATACTAAATTCTACCCACTGTAATTAACAGCGTAGCCCAAGTGTGTCTGTTTTTATAGATTTTTTGAGAAGAGTTGTATAAGTGTTGAAGAGAGAAGAGGTGAGGGTCCAAAGTGGAATCGATGTGTGTGTAAAGAGTCGTGTGTGTGTGTAAANCATGTCTCTTCTACATCAACATGTGTCCCCTCTTCTTCATGTCTCTTCTACATCAACATGTGTCCTCTCTTCTCCATGTCTCTTCTACATCAACATGTGTCCCCTCTTCTCCATGTCTCTTCTACATCAACATGTGTCCCCTCTTCTTCATGTCTCTTCTACATCAACATGTGTCCCCTCTTCTTCATGTCTCTTCTACATCAACATGTGTCCCCTCTTCTTCATGTCTCTTCTACATCAACATGTGTCCCCTCTGTGGAAAGAGACTCTGAAAGTTTCAGGAACAAAGATTCTCTCTCTTTTTGTCCTGATCCATTTCTATAAAAACCTGTCTGAAAATGAGCTGATCAGATTTTGGCCACTTTATGATGTCATAATAATTTTTTTGACACCCCCGCTAGTTCAGATACTTGGCATCTCATCTTGGGTGCAGGTTCATCAATGTTTGGGCTCAGGCTCTGAGCTGAGGAGACCCTCAGGATGGAGTGAAGGTGTGCGTGCAATATACCGGCGGGCCAGATCTAATAGTGATTAGAAATTATCCTGCGGGCCGAAATTAAATCCACCAAGGGCCGGATATGGCCCCCGGGCCTTGAATTTGACACATGTGCTTTACAACATTGGACCAATTGTGCTTTTAACCAATTGTACACATTTCATTACAGTTACTAAAATGTAAACCAAAAAACGATGCAATCTAGCCTCTTTTCAGAAAGCAAAAGCAAGCTGACCTAGTTCGCTATGGTAACCACTCATTTCCAGTTAAAAAGCAGTTTTTCTGACCTCCTGAAGTTTGATCAGTAAAAGAAGGCAAAGCTCTATATGTGTGTGTTTTTATATAGAGTCTTTTTTTATCTTCATTTTAAACATCCTGTGTATTCATTTCATTATTTCCTGACAAATTGCAGCCTTCAAATGCACCCTGAGGAGGATCGCTCTCTCTCTTTCTCTCTGGTGACAAAATAAAGCTATTCGTATCAATGTGTGGTACAAACATTACCTTTACAAACGCTTGTATTTGGACACATTGCGATGTGTATTCACAGACTTCAGGAAGACGAAGTGTGTCTCTGGCCAAGTGTCGAGTCAAATTGGTTGAGTCTAACTGTTACATTCAAAACGTATGTGCATTGTACTGACATACCACTCATATCATTCAAAAGTATTCATATGTGTAAGAATATTCATTACAATGACTTCCATAAGCATATAAATACTTTTTGCTGACAGAGCTTTCATCTGATCAAAATCGACTTTAATCTGATTAAGATGTGGGGCAGGATTAGTCTTGAAGTGACGTGTGTTTGTGCGTGTGTATACATATTTGTGTGTTTGTATACGTGTGTGTATGAACGTGCTTTAGGTAAGTAGGTGACAAGTCAGCAGGCAGTGCTGCTACGTTGGAATAAATAGAGGGACAGTGAATCAGTGCCCTTGTCAACTTGAGCGTATTAACCAGCATACAGCCTTTGGGGAATGGACCCTAACATGCATGTGGTTCATAACACAGATTCCTTCTCCCACAACAAACACACAGAGTGGATGTACACACAATGTTTTTTTTGATAACCATGTTGTGCTACTATGCAATAAAGTTCATGATATCATTACAGGCAGAATGCATTATTTAGACCCAACAAAAATAGGCTTGCACCTAAATGTATGTGTAACTCAACGACACATTTAGGCAAAGTTGCTACAATGCCCACACATATGGACTTTAACATGCACATAATTGTACTTAAATTATTTGTTTTTGGTTAGTCTCAACTGTCTTCCCATCAGTCTGGCATCACCTGAGGTCAGCTGCCCAATTCAGGCACTAATGCCGGCTGCCCCCATAAGAATGCAAAGCTCCCCTTTCAAACACTAGCACCCAAATGTAAACACACACGTTTGAGACCACTGTGCCATCTGTTTATTGGGGCAGCATAGTATTCAATAAGAATCACGTACACACATACACACTGACACACCAACACAGCAGACAGCTCCAAAAGTATCATACAGGGTTCTGTTATTGCATGTTGCTTTGGTCGAAGCACACTCACCAGTTGACATAAATATCCTAGTCTCCTGTCGACATATCACCTTCTGCAGTTACCGTTACTGTAGTTTGACAGTACCGTATGCGATGTCTGAATGTATGTATAAAGTCATCTGGCAATATAGTTTTCTTACTCCATGATTAGAAATTACACCTATGAGGAGTGATAATACATCTCCATTCATACAATTTGTTTAAATGTAAAGGGATTATACAGATAACATGACAATCAGTGAAATGTATTACATGTTTTTGCATGCAGCACAGCATGAATTATGATGTAAAAAGTTCTAATTACTCTTTCAACTGCATTCAGATAAATGACCTTACGCCTCTTGTAAAATAGTAAAAGTCAGCCTTGTAAACGCCTGTGCTGGTAAACATTTAAAGGTCCCATGTCATGGCCATTTCTACTGATCATATGTCCATTGTTGAGGTCTACTAAAATAAATGTATATTGTGCAATTTTCCAAACTCACATTGGTTTCTCATGGGTTAGGGTTAGGGTAGGGTTCTACAGCATCTCTGTATAGTATGTGTATTCACTCTCTGTCATAAACGGCTTGTTGGAGCTCCTGACCCCCCCTCCCCCCCTCCCTGTGAGCCCAGTGGCCGTCTGCGAGACAGCGAGACACAGCAAGACCCAGCCCAAACACACACACACCCGCAGCCTGGCTGGGAGTTTGTGTGTGTGTTCACACACAGACTCGCCGCGTCCCGCCGTCTCAGGCGGAAAAATCGGCGAAGCTGCAGCTGAGAAAAGATTGAGTGTGTGTGTGTCAGGAAGTCCGTGGATTGGTCCATGTGGACCAATCCACGGACTTAACGTAACGGCTCCGCGGACGTTACGTTACATCACTATACCCAAATACGTCACTGTACCCAGGAAGAAAAAGAGAAATGTCCAACGAGGCGTTCTGGGGCCGCATAGACAGGTATTTTCTGTGTTAGAGTTCTACTCGCTACAGGGTATACTTTGAGGGTTTGTGACTCTGCAGACCGTTTACATGCAGAACAAGCTACATAACACACAAGGGGACGAGTAGGAACCAGAAAAGCATGACATGGGACCTTTAAGGGAGAACAAACAACTTTATTATCTTGCAGTCAAACTAACCCTCATTCTCTCTACAGTAAACAATTATTAGGATATGAATTGGCCCTTAACAGCTGAGGAAAGACCAATACAACGTATAGCCTTTATTTATCTTTGATTTATTTTACCCATGTGATTTGTATTTGTTTTGTTTTTTAATAACGTATCTTATCTTAGTTTTAATACTTTGCCAGATGCAATTCAGTCAATAGTGCAGCCTATTGCCAAAGCGCTGGTCTCCCAAAGATCCTGTCATATAACCAGCATCACAGTCAGTGTGTGAGCCAAACTATCAAACTAACCATCCACTGCTTCTCAAATAACCCTGACTTTAAAAGGTAATATACCCAGAGTTCAAATCTTTACTTAACACGTCATACAAGCAATTGGTGGTTTAAATAAGTACTGTACAGCCTGTTACTGGTTCAATGCCTGCATGATACAGGTGTTTTAGAAGTATACATACTAATATTTATCCCTGACAGCCATTACCTGTTCCAAAAAACAGTATATCGCCGTGACAAGGATAATAAAGCAGTCAAATGTGAAAAGTAAGTGCGTGCCATTGTTTTTGAGAGCTGGATGTGGTTTTATTCTGAATTATTGGCTACTTAAGTGGATTTAAATAAACATTAAAAGACTGTATATGAATGTTTAGCTCTTAGGGTTGACATGTTTTGTATAAAATATGTTTCAATAATGTCTAATGTTAGAGATTTTTGTATTTCAGAGAATTGTATTAAAAGGTTATACAAGTTAAAATAATCACAGTCTACAAAGCAATTTGTGTTTAACAGATGGATATGGTTGATTGCATAATCCCTCCACGTGACATTTGGTATGTCTTCAACCAGGGTTGCATCTGAAAAATGTGTCAATGGAAAAAATATGGAGGCATGTATGTACATTATTTATCTCAAGTGCAGATTGTAGTTTTAAAAAAGTGTATATCAAAAAAATTCCCCAAATTAGATCACCAGACATGTAGCCCTGTGCACGTTACCTAGTTACCATGGCTTATGAGGCTCAAGCTGAACCAGGGCAACGCTGAAATCCCTTCTAAGATCAGACAGAAGAATCTTTAACCCCTCCCCTTTGTCCCAGGGCCAGCATGTCTGTGATGAACCCTGCACTGTCCAAAAGAGCAAGGCAGGGGCTAAAACACCCGCACAATGTATCCTCTCCAGAGAACCATTAACGACCTTGTACAAAAGAGTAAATGTGATATTGAATATTTATGATACATTTATAATGTGTAAGCTTGAATCAAATAATGAACCAATTTTGAGTGTGGACGTTGATATTGAGGAGTAAATGCTTAAATCAAAAAATATATTAAGTTCATGTTTTGACCAGTGGGGGAGCTCCCTCTCACTGTAACATTTGGGTAATGTTTTTAACAGGATGCACTGTCTGTATCTAATCTCAGGCATGAACAGCCTTAATGAGAGATCTGGGACTAGATCCTTGTCAACAACAGGGCTCTCCTGCCAGCCTTTGGGTCAGTGCCTGCCAAAGGGGAGGCCCCTGCTCTCTAGGGCCGGGGCAGTTTTGGATACTGAACCTAATCTTAGATTTGCTCCCCCACAAACATTGGAAATGCTGTCAATGCTTTCAGTGGCATTACATGAGCCTGTCTGCATATTCAATCCAATTATTTTACATGCATATTTCAAGTAGAGTGATCCAAAATAACTCAACTTCCAAAATAACTCACCCTAAAATGAGCATGTGAAAGAAAATAGTCTGAGCCTTGCATGGCACTTCTTATACCGGAACCATGTTAGTTTACCCCGTGGTGTGGTTTAATAGCCACAACCATTTTGTTCTGCCCTCATTTGGTCTCTATGTATCAATTGTAGTGTCCATTTGTAATACTGATCCCTTGAACAAGGCCAATTTTAATAAAAGGGTTAAACCATTTTAGAAAAAAAAGAGGAAGACAATGTTAATCTGCTTTTATGCCTTTTATGCCAAGTTTCTTCTATGTTTGTTTAGCATACATATCTTTTCATAATATTTGAAAACCAGGATTACGTCAAAAGAAAGTATACTAACAACCCTGGATATTTTAAATATTTGTTTTAATATTTTAATTTAAATGATGTATGCTGCAGCTCAAATGAATAGTTTGCAGATCAGTTCACATTTCTCAAGATTTTTACATCTATACCTAATATATTGAGAGATAAATGCTGGCTTTGAAAACAGTGGAAAAAATTACCACTGCTTCAGTGACTCAAATGAACAACAAGCCACTGTGCCTCAGATGCTCCGTATTCAGTCATGGCTGCAGCTGTGCATACACATGTGTGTGTAACTACCATAATTCAACATGCATGTTAATAAGTAAATGATAGTGTTCAGGTGTGAACCTACTTCCACTTGTATTTCTCTCATTTTGTAAAATAAAAAAGTAAACAGGCCGTCCAGCAGATGGATTGTGGGCAATGATAATGTACCCGTCTTCTCAATAGTTCTCCCAAACTCCCAACACACCTCACTTCATTAAATTGTCCTGTCATCTGACAAATATTTACATTTTCATTAAAAGAAAGACCAAACAGAGAGCATTCGAGCTCTATACTGTACACCGCTGATCCTGTGTAGCTTGCCCTTAATTTCATTATTCTCTTGTAAACATTTTTATGCCATATAGCCTAATTATGGAAAGATCCCTGAGGGGATTACTGACTAATCCTCTTCCTCCCCATGTGCAATGGATGCTGTATAGCTTAATGCTTCAGGCTGTGTCTTTCTCTCTCTGTATAGCACTTTAGGGCCTCAATACAATACATCAGCACTAAACGTGTTAGTTTTAGTAAAAGGTGAATAGGATGTAATTAGTGAACATAAAGACAATATGAATTGACATAATTAATAGTTACAATATGGCTTGCAATTGTTTTGTTTTGTTTTTTTCTCTTTTATTAATAGATGTAACGTTAGGCTATTTGAAATGCAGTAAAATAGGTCAGGGGAAGTTTTTATATGGAGCTTGTAAGCAACGTGTAGCGCCTGGTCTGATAGCATCAGCAGATAGGATCACCGTTAATGGAGCCGAGCAGCGCTGAGAGAGACCCGGAGAGGGCGGTCTGCCTGCAGCCCGAGGAGCGATGAAGGGGCGCTGGGGGAGTTGAGACCGAAATCCACTTGTATTCCTGTAACACTATCGGGTATAATTGGCTGAGGAACGCAGATTAAGATTGATGAGACATTAAAGTGGCTCTTTGGAGTTTAAGGGATCGATAAATATCTTGGTTTCCAGAGCTTGCGTGTGAGAGCAGACACATGACTGTAACGGTGCTCCACAGCGACACTGATGTGAGAACATGGAGGATGAAGCAGAGGAAGAGAAGGAGGGGGAACTGAAATAAAGATGTGATCGCTATCAGCTGGCAGGGTCACAAAGCCATCTTAAATTCTGGACAATTATTAGGACTTGAGAACAGTATTTTAGTTTGTTTTAAGCGTGTTTTTTTAAGTCTATTGCAGAATAAAAAGCAGTATTTTTATGTTTGGAATGCATTTATAGGCTTCTAATTTTTAAGCATCCCTGAATGTCAGCAATACATTTTGATTTCAGACCGGCACTGCAAACACGTTATGATGGTATTATCATGTGAGGAAAATAAATTGATTATTTTATTTAACTCGAAATAGTGGTGATGCGTTTGGTCGGATCCAATAATAAAACATGTTTATGTTTTAAGTGCTTAAATATAATACAGATACATATGCGTATTAAAGGCGGCGCATACGACCATACAACAAAGACAAAAGGGCGTTCAGCTCCATTGATTTGTAAGTCGATGAATAATAGGGCTTTTACAAATTAAGACTTTAATAATGCATAATATTTGCCCCATGTACAATAATGAATTAAAAAAATGATTGAGTGTTTATAGCTGCATGGTCCAAATACAGCAGTTTAATGCAAACAGGCGACTATTATGCTATGATATTCAATGTAAATGCACTGATAATAGCCTACAGACTTCTCCTCCACCTGCTTTGTTAACATAAATATAATATTTGTTCCATGTAACTGATTTAGCATGGCTGCCCCCTCTCTGCAGGCCCAGTGGTCCTGAGCAGCCCGGCCCAGCTTGTGGCCCCCGTCCTGGTGGCCCGGGGGACTCTGTCCATCACCACCACCGAAATCTACTTCGAGGTGGACGAGGATGACCCCACCTTCAAAAGGGTTGACTCTAAGGTAAGTAACCTGCAAGCAAGTGTGCTGCCCAAGTTCAAAGTGTCGTTTGGCTACGTGTTTCCCAGTGGGGATTTATTTTTATTCTAACTGGCCAACAAGAAGATAACCACTTTTACTGTATTTTAAATACAACATTGTTATAAAGAAAAAGCGCTTGGTGCGCTGCATGTTTCCATGTTCTGTTTTTGTATTCATTTAATGACGTGTTGTGCGAAAACTTGTGTTGTAAATTCCTTGTTTATTTCTATTTCGTGTTTTTAAATTTGCTCTGTTATTGAAGCATTTTTTTAAAAATATATATTGTAATGATAATTGTGGCCTACTCGTCATCCAGGTTCAACAATCAAACGATACAAGCGAATATATGGCACGGAGGTTGTATTTTGAAAGATATTAACTGATCGAAGGTCTGTTTTAAAAGCTGTGTATGGAAATTAATCATTCCTATTTCCCTATTTTTTAAAGATGTCAAGCTCATCCATATAATACGCATATAAAGCCCACAAGAACAAGAGACCCATTGCATTATATTATTATCGCATGGCATTAGGCCTGCTTCACTACTGTTGAAAACACATTTAAGAAAACCATAATGGGACACAAATATAAAACAGCTCGTTTTATTAGCGCTTTAAATTAGATCAAAGACAGAAATAAAAAAATCAGATCACAGATGTTATAATCCAGTGTATTTCAAGTGCATTTTTTTCAATTAATATTGTAATATATATATTTATACTATATATGTTATCATTTTCATTTTTTTTTATCATGTAGGCCTAAGCATGGTAGATAAACAACAACCAAAACATGTTCGAGTACTTTAAATAATAATTCAAGTAAATTGCTGGAATGTTTTCAATGAAGCAAATGTTGTACGCCTATCAAAATGTAAACTTAAAAAATTCGACAATGTCCATTTAAACAGATGAATCAGACTACCACTGATGCAAGTATAAATTAATAACGTTTCTACCAGATAAAAAAAAAGTTCAGAAGTAAATTTAAACAGGTGGATCCTATTTACGTGTCACAGAACAACATTCACAATTTCAGACCACTGGAATCACAATCTATGAAGGTATTTACAGTATAAAATGTACAGATGTGTATTTTTATTTTATTTCCCAAGTTTCCCACGGGGCTTAATTAGATTATTTAAGGAAATATCGGATTTAGGCAACCGTGTGGCACGGAGAGAAAAGAACCACTGTTGGTGTGGCCTCCTGGATTAGCCAATAATTTAAATTTGCTCTGAAATATTGACACCGCCAAAAGGTGCACGGGGGATAAGGGCAAACTTAACCGTCATTAAAAATATCAAAAGAGGCTATGCCAAACAAATATTCAACGACAGAGGACAGTCACATTTCATAAAACTTTGCAAATTGGTTGGCAATGTGTTTCTGTCCGTTTATGAGCTCGTTAGGCCTTTTTACCACATGTTTTAAGACGAGGTGAACTAACATATTTTTTACCTCAAAGTTTCTCCAAGCTTTTGGGGTTGGTCAGTATTTCTCTTGCCAGTCGCCAAGTCTGTTTGGCTGCATTCTCTAAAGAAGAGTGAGGTTTTCCTTGAAACAGGTCTAAAGTAGGGAGGAAATAATGCGGGCACCTTCTGCACTGCAAACATGAAATCAGCTGCAATAGTATCCCGTTCAGGCGGTCTCCGAGGCAGTTCTCATCCCAGTCTGACTCCCTGGGATGCTTCTCACACTCGTAGGAAACCAAAGTTTTCATGTGGTAGTTGTTCAGGGGTGTTCCGGGCAGTTCGAGGTGACGATCACGCAACGTTTTGAGGACTGACAAGCATTTCTTCCTGCATCCACCCAGGATCAGCCGGTTCTCGGCCTCGGCGAACTGCAAGACCCAGGCGTCGCTCTCTGCTGAGCTCTGCTTGCCGTTCAGGGAGTAGCACTCTTTGGATAAAAGATTGAAACCTTCCGCCTTGACTTCTGCCACTCGGTTAGGTCCCGGCCAGGGGATGTGGGGGAGAGGCCAGTGCGCAGCGCTTCGTGGCCAGATCCCAGTGCACTTGAACGCCGGCGTGATTTGCACCACATATCTGTCTCTGATGCGCAACTTCACCTCACTTGTGTCAGCGACCATTTTGATAACATCTCTGTAGCTGCATTTATCCACAGCCTGCGCCACCAGTGTCTGAAATCTCGAGCGGATCTTGCGCGCCGAGAGGTAACCGGAGGCTGTGATGAATTCAACCCAGAGAGACATGCTTCTCTTGCGGCCGTCGCTTAGCTTGAGCACGGCACAGCCCGGGAGTGACCCGTCATCCACAAAGTTGAATACTCCCATCTGATTGAGATAGAGCACAACCTCGAACTCGGTGGGTGAAGTGACCTCCAGTCCCTCGAAACGATTATCCATTTCGCTGAGAGAGCTGATGAAGCGGGGCTCCTGCGCCTCGACCTCCTTCAGGACATCCGTTACCACCTTGCACACCTCCCGGATGCTCTTGGAGATGGCTGCTTTTCGAGACTGACATTTCTCGTTGTAGTATTTGTTGAGGTGATACACCAACTTTGCCTGGGCGGCTATCATGTTTGGGCAGAGATCCGGGTTGTACACCGGAGTCTCGCAGTAAGCCGAGGGATCCAACGCGACGGTTATTACGGGAGCCAATTTAAGAGAAGAAAGAATCTATTTAAAAAGAAATAAAATGCCTATTTATAAGACACCTATTTTAAGCTGTGCTCGGAGCACATTCGTGATAATGATATCATAACATTCAGAGTTGCATTGAAGTGCACGAAGCAAGTCCTCAGGATGGCTAAAAGTCCATTAAAAAAAATGCCTTTTGGTTTCTTTCTGATCACTGTGCCAGTTAGGAGTCCGCGTAATTGCTCAGAGTGGAGTATGCCCTCCTGACGCAGACGCCCGGTGTTGCTGTGTTTTACAACAGGAGACACACACACTCTTTATTATAAGGGAGGAGTTGAAACCAAGATGTCCAATCGCTGTCCGATGCGTCACCGCTTTCCAGTTTATCGAAAACAAATTCATCCCCGGCTGTTATATACATGTAAAAAGTACAGGTAGGCTAATAGTAGTATATCGAGGAGCGGAAGTACACCTACGCATTTTGGGAGAAGAAAAAAACAACATATCACTGCGTTACGTTGCTTTTTCTTGGACTACATCTGCTGTTTTTTAGTCCGCTGTATTGAATAATATATTAAACCGTAGGTGGATGTAGAATTGTGATATTATTTTGGGATAATAAACTTTGATAATTTTTGTATAATTTAAATACTTTCTTTTTCTCCAGTGGTTCGGATCTAATTTATTAAGGTGCATCACAATATTATAGCTTTTCAATGCACGTACTTTTTTAATGCGAACGAAACGAACAATATAAGAAAGTGTTAGCATATTTAGGCGTTTGCTTTTTGAAGCCATGCATATATTCAATATAATACACTCTATGTATTATATCTTTAAGGGTTAGTTCAACTCAACAGTCTGTTGAGCAGGTTTATTTCTGAAACATATCGCGTTGTTTATATTTATAATTGTGATTATATTTGACACATTAATTATAGAGTGTTCATATATCAATTTACAACTCGCGCTCTTTTTACATATTGTTTTGCTCTTTTGCTGCGAGGCAGCATCCTGATGTTGTGCAACAATTCTAGCGCAGTATTTCCAGTCATTTAATTATTTTACGCTTCTGTATATTTTAGGAATATAAATATATAACAGTTGTGCTATTGATGATTATTTATTTCTTACATTGCTCAAAATGAAAGCCCATTACATGCGTATACATATCAATGTTTTATTGTGTTCATCTGCCAAAAGAAAGAAGAAAGTGTAAAATAATATTATATTATATTCTTTTTTATTTGTTTTGTAAAATGTCAGCATTCAATTGCACATTAAGTTGAAATTAATAATATAAATTGGTATTTCACAGCACATTATTGGGTAATTATATTATAACAACAAGAAAAAGATAGCAACAAAAAAACAATACCATGATAAGTTTGAATGCATAATAAAAGGGAGAAAACCTAGATTAAAAACATGAATATCAATATACTGCAACATGGCTGATCATTTTACGCAGAGTCCCATAATGTTCCAGTTTGTTGCTTTAAGGCACAGCTCTAGGTTGATTCAGACATTGATCCACAATTAAGAGATCTTGCATCCACACTAAACCCTCTCTGGCTCTCATCATTTCTCTGGCACTCCATCTCATAAGGTAGTGCTTGCTTTGAAGAGGACTTCAAAAAGATAATGCTGCTCGGATCAGATAAGGAACACAACGGCATTTACACTCATCTCTGCTCTATAAGAACTGCATACGACCAGACATTATGAGGGCAGAGCGGTGCTCGTCAGCTCTGACTCACTACATGGATGCGGCTGAGCAGGAGCTGTCGTGTGTGTGCGGGAACAACCCTGATAGATGGGTGACTCCCATTATCGTCACAGCATGTCATGGACACACTGCTATGGCTTCTTGGCAAATCCAAGTGATAATTTAACACTGTTATACCAAACAGAAATTTCAGATATGGAGTAGTGTCCCTTTCTCTTCTCAAAATCCTAATTATGGGACATGGTAGAGCTCTATATAAAGGTCAAATACAACATTAAATAATAAGATTAGGTGGATTTTTAGTTCTTATCAAATTCCACAATCAAAAATGTAGATTCTCATTGGCATATTTCTGAAGTATATGGAGGACATTATGAAAGGTTCTCATGTGAGAGGTAGCTAAAAGCCTCCTGCCCTCTGAGGCTTTGATAGTCTTTTCTCTCGCTCTCTCCCACTGTCTGTGGCCCAGCAGGTACTTGCCTTTTATTGAAACCAGACTAGCCTCACTTTCCAGGCTATCTTGCTCCAAGTCAGATACCTCTGAATCCAGTTGCACCTTTTGAGTTTGTGCTCCGGCCTTTGACCATTCGTATGCGTGATAGAAGGGGGGATTTTCATTGAGATTATCACCTCTTAATCTAAAGCATGTGGCTGCACCGATCCCACAGTAACTCAACCTGCTCTGCAGTCCCAAGACTCCAGCAGTTGTCAGGTCTAGTCTTAGACAAGCAAAGCTTCTTACCCATATCTTTACCATTACAACATTACAAGCTTTGTTGCTTCATTCACTATCCCACTATGCTATTGGAGGCCCTCCAGTGTGATATATGGGGCTGTGATTCCAGTACAGGCCTATTTCTGACCCAGCAAAATGCATGCACGATTGTGTAAATCAATACAATGACCTCTACTTCCCCTAATTTTGCACGAGCATGTGACCCTGTTGTCAAGGCCTCTTTGTTTCCAAAGCATGCCTCTACAGTTATTCAATTTTTCTCCTCCATTTTTCTTTTTCCTTTCTTAGCAAGACTGATCGTCCTGTTAACATCGGCGGGCATAAGGTCAATGGGGCTTGTCTGATGGCTGAAATTGCTCTTTGATGACACCCCAAGTGTTTTGAGTGACTTAAAATGATATTCCACTGATTGTAGCTAAAATCATTAAATGTGTATTGCCTTATTTTATATTTAATCCTTGAGGCTTTATGCAGTAATTATACACATGCATTAGTTATAATATATACATATAAGTACTCAACTAAGACATACATTGTGTGTTATCTATAAATGAGCATAATCTTAGTAAAATGATTTTTATTGTATGTACAAAACAGTAGCCTCAAGCATTTATTGAAAAATAATAATATTCTTAAAGAGTCTCCAGGGGGAAAATAAAAAAACCCATTCTCTAGAAACGTGATAGTTTATTGACTATTTTGACACTGTTCTCTATTGCTCCGGCTTTAAATCTATTTCATAAACAAAAGGTTATACATTTATGGGTGCTGTCTTTAGGTTTCAATGATCTGTATTACAATACTTCATGACTATTAACAAAATAGTTAATGACTTTATATTAGTATAGCATTCAACTGATTTTAAGCTGGATCAAGACCTTTAATGACCACCAATCCTGTGACTGGTATTATAATTAAGGGTGATGTTTTCTTAATTTTAATAATCCTATTACACGAAAACAAAAAAGGTCTGCCATATGCTTTTTCATTAAATTCCTGGGGTCATTTAGTTTTGTCATTAAAGAGACTCTCAAGCCATGTCCCATACAAAGGGAGTGCAGCTATAGTAGCTCCCGAGCTAATATGCAGATTAGTCAAACTAATCTTAATCGGATGACATATTTCTATATAAATCAGATTAAAAGCAGTGACACTTCAGATAAGTGACATCAACACTGGCTCTCAAACTGTGAAAATAATATACTTTAATCTCATGGGATAGCCACTCACTTTGACACATTTCCTATAATTGTATTTGTCACAAATTAAATTGTCTTTGGGATTTTTAATAAAGGAACATTATTATTTCAAGCAATATGGTGTCTCTGTAGGAGGCCAGTTAATTTTTGGGCCCGGAGCCTCATTGAGGACCCCCTTTGGATTGTGTCCATTCATGTGTTTTATTCTCTGCTGTGTATTAGCAGCAAGGCAGGAAGCTGGACCACATAGCCAGAGGCTCTAAGAAACCCACTACTGATCTACTCAAGAGGCATTGTTAACGGTGCACCATATCTATATCATATATACACACACAGAAGACCTAACATACCAGAATGATAGACATTTTTGATAAAACAGAGTGTAAATTATCAAAGTTAATTGATTGTCTCAGCTTCATTTGGCCCTTCACCCCTCCCCTCTGCAATATGGTACGCTTGTCAGCCTTGTGATAAATTACATGCATGTATTTGCATGAATTTAGCATGAATACAATTCTGTTTTCTTTGCCAAAATAACGATCCAGAAAATGTGTGGTTTGCTTCACAAAAGTATAACACAGGCTAACATTGTGTTCAGTGCACTTTTTTTCTTGCACAGGTTATGCAGTTGGCAGTTGAGCGCAGTAAAGTGCTGGTGCAGTGTTTTCTACCGGTTTTTATTAGCAGGCAGTTTAGCGTTGTACTTAGTTGTACAGTACATGACAATGCTAAACATGGGGTTTAATGGAGACTGGGGTGGAATCTGTGGCTGGTTTATTATTTCTTTACTCAGTGCTTTTCCTGTTTCTACAAATGGTTGAAGCTTAGATTGTTCTTAAGAACTAAGTAGTTTATTTGGAGATTATTTTATTTGTTGGGAGAACTATGCCCGACTCCCATCTTGTCTGTGGTAAAAGGCAAGCATTCAGCAGCAGCAGTGTGATTAATCTTAATGTCTGCGAGATGTCTAGCATCTAAAGGTGGGCGCTGTAATCATCTGCCCACTGACCCCATGATGCTCATCTACAGTCCTCTCCGCTGCCCATGTGTCTTATAAGTAATTTCAAATCTCAGATTAACAGTTCTCTCCCACGTGTCATATCATTTTAGAGTAGGAGTAAGAAGCACATAACAAAGAGAATGGAAGAATTGGTGGCATATTGTAGTTTTGGGGCTGTTGGTAATCAAATACTGCTGGTGAAACATGTGATAAAATTAGGCGGTGTTGCCTAAATAAGGGATGAAGGGTTCATAATTGCCAGTCTTAGAGATCTGAGGTGCCGGGTGCCAACTGTCAGAGCAAGGCTAATGATGACAAATGTCCCTCTATGCAGATTGCTGCAGCAGCAAAGGGTGTGCAGCTGAGAAAGAACAAGAAAAGAAAAATGCAGAGGGCCTAATAAGAGAGAGCCTGTGTGCACATTTAATGACCTACATGGAAACAAACCTCCTTAACTGATGGACTGCCTTTTGAAAGCACTAAAGCTTAAGACTGCTACTGCATAAAATGGACGACTCCCTTACAATACCTGGGACTGATATAAAAAGTAATACATATCTGTGAATCATTACTATCTGCTACTTAAATTGATACATATGAATAAAAATAGAAACTATAATTAGCTAACATTTGCTTGGAAGCTTGTCAACATGATTTAACAATAAAACTGTGTCCTGTTGGAAAGTTAGCTCTATATTTAGCCAAACAATCTAGTGTAGAGGACATGATAGCCTGGATCAGCATCATCCTTATTGGTAGTTTTTTTCATTAGCTTATCTTTGGTTGACCCTCATTGTTGTGCAAGATGGCAAGTGTTGTAAAACCTTTAATGGTCTGGTACTTGTGCTAAAAAGCATGCTGTCCCTGGCTCACACAGCTAAACTGTTGTTGGTTAACATGGCTTTGAAAAATGTTTTTGTCTCTTGAAAATGTGCCTGATTTTAACCTTCTTTGTAGCAGAGGGCCATAAATCTGATTTCACTTACTGTGACGTAAGGCTCACGCTAATAAAAGAGCAAACCCAAAGTGTTGCATGGCCAGATTTCCCCAATTTGTTGCATGAATGGCTTTTGAAAGGGGTCCCTCTTGGTACAAAGGGAGTCTCGTCTTTGTTTGGTTTCGCCCCATCTGTGTCATCTGGTGGTCTGTGCAAGAGGGTGGTGTCTCAGGGTGCTCCCCAGCGGCGATGCCAGTTGTTTTATGGACTCGGTGGAGTGGTGCTGGGAGTTCATAAGTTGGCTGGCCCATTGTGTGCCGGGCCCAGCTGACACGTGTGAATTGACTCCAGCATATTGACAGATCATTTCCATTAATGAATCGGAGGAGTCTGCCTTGTTTCACTCTGTGATTTATGCCCTTGCTTCATCATCCTCTGAGCTCAGGGTTAACTAACAGACCCCTGAATGACTAAACCACAAATTGCTGGATGAAGCGAGTTTGCTTTGTTCAGGAGTTTAATTTATGCGTAGATATTATGCGTCATCTTTTTTTATTGTATTTCTTATATTTCAAGTTATTTTATTTATATAACCCACAATTACAAATGAAGGCCAATTTATTACATACTATATCCTTAAACTTAATAATAATCTAAACGTTTTATATCTCAAATGTACTTCTAATAAAATACCATGTTGGTTTAATAATTTTCTTAAAATAATTTCTAAAGGGAATTCTGCACATTAATCTCTAAACAGCCTACAAGGAATAACTTGGTGATGTACAGTCAGTTAGGAACAAGTCACCTCGGAAGACTAGGTTTAATTTAAACAATTTCAACAAAGAACTGATATGTTTTTAAGGATGGTTGGCTGCCCAGACTGTTTCTTGATTTGGTATGGAGCTGCTTTTGTTTGTGGCTGCTGGTGTCTCATCAACTCTGATCTTCCATGGCGACCATCCAGGTTGTTCAAAGCCACACACTGCTGATAGTGCTGGCCTCAGCCTGGCCTGTCACCCCCACCACTGCTGCCACATGGAAGGAACATTTGCTCGCCACCATTTTATGCCGCTGTCACCATCCCTTCAAGAGGGGAGGTGAAAAGGAAAGGAGGGAAAGAGGGAGGCTCACCCTGAGCGGATGCTTGACAAAGATGGCAGCAGAGACATTTTGTCTACTTTCATTAGTTCTGGTGGGGGTGAGCTGTGCTGAATATTAGCCTGTTACTGGAAAAGCCACACATTGTGGAGTGCAGATGAGGAGCATGTCACAATCAAATTTACCCAACCTCATTTCCATCTCCCTCACAGAAAAAGTGGGACATATGGGACAGGATGCCAATTGCTTATTTTATACGGTAATTAACATCCCTCAAACCGTGTTATATGGTAGCTGTGTCGCAACCATGACAAAGTTTATCTTACAAATTTACATATATATTCCGATAAGGTTAGATTTTTTGGCTCCTAACACGCAAAAAAGGCTTATGTGCTGTATGTCATTAAGACATGAATGAACGTTGTTGGCTATCAAACATGTATAGTTTTGTTAGGACAGTGTCACTTTCAGCAAAACTCAGCACCATCCGTGCTATCATTTCCTTGAGTGTGTATTATATATAGTATCTGTCAGGTTTAAATTGGGCCCCTTCCTAAACCCAACCACACACTGTATGTATATGTGTGTGAGTGCGAGGACAGGGGTCTGTTTTTATGTGAGTGAAGGACAGTTTGGTATGTGATATGTTTACACATGCTTGTAATAAACCGGATTGTTTGCTGTTGTTTGTAGTCAGCATGACCTATTCATAATCACCCACCCCACAACTCCCTTTTGGAGCAACGCCAAAACAAAGATGCTTGATCTGGTTTCCTTTTTTTCAGTCTGCATCTGATTCCTTTGTTTACCTAAATAATACCATTCACACAACAACTCCCTGATTGGTGCTAACCCCGGTGGGTGGGTGTGTGTGGCAGTGTTAGTGGAGATGTATCTGAATGTTGTTTTGTCCTGCTGGGCTTTCATCTGGTGGACTCATTATAGTAGTCATCTCACTGGGCTGTAAAGAAGCTCAGGAGACGGGCTCCCCATGAAAGAGTCATGATGGACGAAGAAGTGCTGATGTGCAGGTTCCTGCCTCCAGGCTTTCACCTGCTCAGGAAAAGCCCCAAGGCAAAAAGAAGCATGCCGCTCAGACCAGCCAATGAATGACTGCAGAGCTAAAGTCAGACAGTTGCTTACTGGGGGCCTTGAAATGTTTGGTAAAAAAGAAAGTTGACTAATAAGTAAGTGCATTTCTGAATCTCTTTTTAATGATAGAACTAAGCAAGTGAAAAGGAGGATGAGAGCACCAAAAAGATGGATAAAGTTGTACCGTTCTACCTTGTTTAATTTCAAACGATTTTATTAGTGTCAATTCCGTGGTCTTGGCAGGGCTTGGAGGTGTCTGAGCGAGGAGTGCGGGCGCAGGGTGAGAGCATGTCGGCTGTTGACACCATCTAACGAAGGGAGGATTAGGAGTTTACAGAGGCAGTAATATGATAGGTCAAAAAGAGGAGGCACTCCTCCACAGCACTTGGCTCTGTAATGAATGATTGACTGGAAAAGGAGAAGCTGCCACTCGCTGGCTGAGTGCTCATCTTGACGCCTGCCGCACCGCTCCATGGCTCCCCTTGATCACGTTTCGCTGCTCCCTTCTCATCTAAGGCACCAGTCTGCAGGGAAAAGCTGCTTTTCCCTCTTATTTTTCTCCCTAATTTACACATTTAAGACATTTTTGTTTGCTTATTTGCAATTCCTTTTTTTGTCAGTGAGCCTCTCTTCTCTATCAGTCCTACTCTCTCTATCAGTCCTACTCCCAGCCCTGAAACCAGCCCACACACACACACACACACACACACACACACACACACACACACACACTCATTTACAACCTTCCCTTTCTCTTCTGTTTGCCTCGAGGCAATGAACTAATTTCAGGTTCCATAATTGCAGTGTGTCGTACACCTGTCTGCTATTAATTCTCCCCCGCCTCTCATTCTCTTTCTTAATGAGGTATTATTGTAATTATTGTCATTATGTTATTTTCTGTAATGAACCTGATTGATGTTGTTGTTGTGGCACCATTTATTCCCCATGATTAATGTAAATGTGTTAAGATCTTCTACAGGCACTGGTAGTCTGAGACTCGTGCTTATGGGTGAACTCGGCCCCTCATTCCCTCATCAGCTGACCTCTGAGTTCCCGCTCAGTGCAGAGTTTGTGTTGGAAAAGGAGAAGAGAGCTGAGCAGCCTGGTCGCCACTGAATAGGGCCCTGCTTGTAGCCATTTTAAGACCATTACAACAGTGAAAGGCTACACAATGGCCAGCACTGGGCTTTGTTTCAGCCCGTCACTTGCACCCTTTGAAAATCAAATAGTGCTATGCCTTAAAAGAAAAGGTGAAAAAGGTTTTGCCCATACTCCCATGCTTTATGGAAAATCTGGTTATTTGTTGAAAAGGGCAAAAAAAAGTCTTCAGTGACTTGATCTTGAATGTTATTGTCAAAGAAGCAAACTACTGGAAGGAATGCTAAAGAAAATCCCAGCTGAATGAGAGATGTTGAATTTTTTTTCTTAGCGGCTCTCAATCCAATTAGAAGTTTAATAAGGGTCATGCATAGAAACTTCACGCTGCAGGTCGGGTTCTTTTGGGTGCTTTTGGAGAGTAGGAAGGGGCTGAAGTTGGATAGCGCCTGACTGAAGGTTGGTCTCTTTAATGTAGGGTGAGGGGTCTTGTGGCCTGGTGAGTCATTGAAACTGTCTGGGGAGCACAGATGATCTTTTCCGTTATTCTGAAGGCGAGGTCGAGAGATAATCTGACGCTGTGGTTAGATTGGTTTCTCAGGTGGTACCAATTACCTGAACTCTCCAAAGCCTTTGCTTCCCCCCCTCCAATGCTTCTGTAGTGCTGTGTCACTCGCCCTGAAATTTGCTTAGGATGTATTTCTTTAAACATCTTCACTGATCTGGACTTAATTCAATATTATGGAGCTCTCAATAACTAGTTATGTATCTGTTGTTGTCAGGTTCAGCATCTTACCTGCAACACTCTCCCTATTCTTGTAACTTAGACTGTGGGTGAAAATGCAGAAAGGCGATATGGGTCTTTAGAGGGGCCTTACTTGATTTTTAATCTCTCCCTATGAGAGCGAGAGTGGGTAGGAGGGCCCTAGAAGTGGCCACGTCCAGCCTTTGTGGGTTTGTTCACATGCTGGGGAGCTTTGAGTGTCTGACAGCCGTTTAACTCCACACGACCTGCTTCTCAAGTGCCATCGTTTGGTCGCTCTTGAATCCTGTTAGGAGCCATAATTACAATTCATGCACTCCCTGCGCTTCTTTGAAGAGCCATTGAGAAAGCAAAGAGGGGTGCGAAGAGCCTCAGAGAGCTAGCAACACTGGCCCTGCATCAGCGTGGAAACACTCTGAGGGCTTCAGTAAACTGCCTAAATATTGTGGCCTGTATTGTCAAAATAAACCACAGCACAGTTTATTGTGCTGATGCATAAAAGGATCATTTGTTTATAAAATGTAAAATAGAGTTAAATGTTTATAAGTGTGAGTAAGTATTTACAAATTGCAGGGATAGGTTTCTTATTGTAAATTGAAATACAATTTATATGACACATTTGATAAATTAGCCGTTCTTTCAAGTATGCAAACAATTTGAAGTGAAGCGCATTGGATGACTTTCAAAGGGAAAGAGGAGAAAGGGTTATGCCTAATAGGTGCTTTAGTAATTTCTGAGTTTTCATAGCTTAATCCGTTCTGAAAAGCTGAAGAGAAGAAAGGCTGAAAATGGCCCTCAGTATTAATTCGATGTGACTTCTGTACAATAAGGGCTGTGGATCCCAGAAGCCCATTTCCAAGCTTACCTTCTTTCATCATCCCCAGCCCTTGGAACTTTTGCCTAAATGTTTCATGAAACCAAGGCTGTAAGCCTCTTTGGTATTCTGTCTTTATAACGCCTGGTTTAAGACTATTATTACACCATGTTCAAGGCAGAGGAGCACATACAAACAGTGAAGCTGCCGCTCCATTGTGTGAAACTCAAATTGATTTAGTACAATTGGGAGAGCAATTGTATTAAAACACACATATTCTATGGCCCATTTCCCCCCTTTCATTTGGGAGTTTTGCAAATGCAAATAAGGGTTGCTTTGGTTCCCTTTGTAGAAATAACTTTTCCCTCTGGTTTTCTACACATTTTTGAGCAGAATGTATCCTTTATTATTTATAAATATTCATTGATTTAAACACACCATTTCCTCATAGAAACTAAAGTGTGACTGACCAACCCAAACATAAAGACAATGCCTTATTCAGGGTTCCTCCTGATTTTTTGCTTTAATAAGATGTTAAATTAAAATGAAATTAAATGTTGCACTTTTGTTGTCAGCATGAAGACGGACCCTCATCAGCCCCCTCCCCCGACAATTGTGTAAAAAAACAATTGTGAAGTCTGTGACTCGTGTGAGATTCATTAAAGTCTTTATTTTGTTTTTTCTCTTCCTGCAGAGAGAGATAAAGCAGGCAAATGATTTGGTTTCTCATCAAAGAATCCTATGATGATGTGCCTCAGGAAAGTACAGGGTGTATCTCACAGCTTTCACTGCTGCCGCTGCTTTGAAACACATTCTCCCCCATTATAAAAATCATCTCAGGGATGCGGATAAATGTTTCTTTGTTTTATGATTTCAGGAAACCAAAAGCCTACTTTTCTCCTTGTGCATGTTTTGTTTCCACCGAATAGGGGGAATCTAGCGAGGGACACATTGGGTGGGTCAGTGACCCTGGAGAAAACAGCTTGCATTAATATGGTCTAATCCAATGTAATTAGTCAAATTACAGCACGCCAAGCAGCTTGTCAGGGGCTGTCGGCTTTGGCAGGAACACAAGATGGCGTGGAATCCCACTGGACAGCATTGAGACCCTTAAAGTCACTGCAAAGCTGCCCTTCTGCACTTACTTTGACTCCTTTCAGTCTATTTTCCTGGTCTCCTCTATCGTTCTTTCTTGACAAAAATGGGGAGGGCTCTTTCAGTTGTGCAACAATGTTTTCACGTCTACTGAGTCGTCTCCTATACCCCCAGGCTGCTAGCTTGGCTTCATGCCTGCCTGCTAAGGTGGATAGAAATGATATGAGGATTCATAGCACAGGCTACAGAAAGTCAGAGTAATTATATCAGTGCTGCACTCCTCCTACGTGATTTTATGAGAGAGAGCCAGATGCACGCTAACTAGCGCCGCTAAGAAACGTAGACATGGTTAAGACACTTTCTCATGTCGTAGGCTTAGCATTGGTAAAAAGATTTAAACTATATAATTACATGAGGATAAAGTACAAATTATCTAGTGCACTCAACAGCCAGATTATCATCCCCCTGCAAGCCCCGTTCAGCCCCAAGGGGTGGGCCTGTATGACAAAAGGCCCTCATTAGCATACATTTACAAGCCCTCTCGTTCAGAGAAGCCGATAAGAACCTGTTCCACCTTTGCTTTGGCCCTGAATGGCTTGTTGTGCTTTTGGCAATGACAGATAAGTCAGGGTAATTCTACTTCATGCCTGAAAAAATGATGCTCCAGATTCTGGCTGCATCCCGAAGGTGTCACCCACGATAATCCTCAAAGAGCGTCCAGAAGAAAGGGGGCTGTGTGTTTTCCAGATGATATACTGCGAATGACAGAAAGAATTATACGAAGGAAGCCAAATCTGTAACATATTATTAAGCAATTCCCAGTGAATAACAGGGATAAAAGGATAATGGATGAGGGTGTCGCTATTACCTTGGTGCTGAGGGAAACGGCAAAGCAAAGGTAGAGAGACAAGATTAATTGAGGACGAGTGAGGCGCTCATTGCTCATCAGGCCCTCTCGTCTCACCGCTTGCTCTTTCCGTCCCACTCCTACTCTGTCTCTCCGCCTCTCCATCCTTGTCTCGTTCTTTCCCTTCTTCTCTGTCTTGCTCTGAGCCCCTATCCCTCCCACGCACCACCACCAGGAAAAAATGAAAAGAAAAGTGGGATTTAGAGCGATCAGCTTGGCACTCAGTGGCAGCCAGAGGAAGCTGGTACTCAGGCCACGGAGATTTCAGTCATCTTAAGGCTGACAAGTCCCTGAAAAAGTCCCATTAGGAAAAGCTTGCTGAAAGACACCATACCAAATGACTGCATCCCTTCTCCCAAGCTCCTTAGTGAAGGCATCCTCAAGCTGTTTATCTGGATGATGTGCTCACTAAGTGTGTGCCTGTACAGTTTGTGTGTGGCTGTGGGTCATCACTTGAGCATGTTCATATTTGTGTTTACATTTGGTGTGTCTTTGTTTGTTTGTTGATTAGCTATATCATTTACTTTACAGGAAGGAGACAACATAAATTGCATTTCATGGAAACAGAGTTGAGTTCACCATCAGTTATCCTGATACAAAGGGTTAGTTCTTAAAGCTTGAAATGGAGGTGGCTTTTCAATGAAAAGCAACATTATTTGATACATAGAAGTGGCATACATCACAAAATCAACAAACTCCATTGGCAAATTGGACCAGTGTAAATTGAAATCAGTTTAAATGTTCTTGTAAGATTGAACTTAAGAGCTGTGATGTCATTGAAAACCTCAAATGTCTCTTTAAGTAGTTTCAAAGACACATTTGATCCCAAAATCTAAATTACTTATTTGTGAGTTTGCAGTTTATCTTTATTAGCTAGTCAGTTGTTGTTGTACCTCTGAAAACTACAAGCAAAGTTCCATTTAGTTCTATTTTTGGGGAGAAGGAAGAACACGCAGCAACTTACACAGTAGCAATCTCATTTATAAATAGCATTACAGGAAAGGGGGAAAGGATATATTACAGTGTGGGAAGAACTGTGGAAGCCTTGGAAGAGGTCTGCACTCTCAGATTGCACTTCTAGTTTTGAAAAGTTCCTCCTAACCTTTCAGAAGCCTTGTGCAGGCTTCATGTGGCTTGATACCAAAGTTTGGGAATCATTAGTGATGAAAACCCCAAGTCTGAATAACTTAGGATTTCTTTTCCACTGCATTTATTTGGGGGTTTATATTTTAACATTGACATATAAAGAATATGTAAAGAGCCTTGACTCTTTAAGAAGAAATTGCATACTAGGAGAACGGCTCCTCCCACCTGTCCTACCGTGGCAGTGTTGAAGACAGCGCTGCAGGGCCTGCTAATGTGCGTGAAATACCATCCCTGACATAAATGTTATTGACAAACTCGGCTGGACATTTGGGGCAGTGAACTGTCAGCATATTTAATGCATATTCATCTCCTTTATCCCACTGGTCTTGCCAGAGCACCCGAGTTGTGTCATCTTGCCACACTCCAGCTACCACCCAAATGTATAGTGACACTGATTATGCAAATCTGAATCTTGTTTTCCCCCAATACCTGCATTAGGAGCTTGCTACTTTATTGAAGTTGAGATATGGCTCTCACAGTAAGGAACCCGGTGGAATACTGTCTACTTATAATCTGTGGGAATCTTTTGCAGTTTTATATTTATACATTTCATAACAGTTGTCACATTTAGGTGGCATCATATGAGAAATATGCTTTGATGCTAAGGCATAAATCTTTTAGGATGGAAAAGGGATTAGTGCTGAAATAAAAGTGGGGATTTGGAGACGTCGTGGTCAAAGAACTAAGAATTATGTTTGCGTGGCTTTATACAGTTTAAAATGGTTATGGTAGTTTAATTTGACACAGTGTGCCACAACTGAATTGGTTTTAGAAAGAAAACATTTTACCTTTAAAGGGTAGGTTAGGGGTAGCCAAAAAACAAATTGCACAAAATGATATGTTCTTGCTTACTGTTATACTTATTCACACGTATGGTTTCTGTTTGATGTTTTCACTGAAAATATTTATTATAAGGCCCCATTGTTTTTGAAAAGACAATTAAAATTAATTTTGCATACACACATTTCAGTTCACTTCCATTGTATTGAAATATAAGCCGGAATCTAAGAGACACATAAAGCTGAAAAACGACATCAATAAATTGCTTAGGGTTGGTAAGAAAATATTTGTATTCTTTTGTAATTTTGGTTAACAGACCCTCTAAGTTATTTTCTATTGATTTTGATTAGCTTCTGATTTAACCTCTTGTGTTATAATATTTGTTTTGACCCAGTCTACCACATTGTCTCTGGCTGATGATTCTTTCCAACTTATTTTAGAGTTGCTCTCTGCTCTCACTGTTACCGGGCGTTATGCTTTCTCCGACTGCTCAACCTCCTCACAGATTTGGCCCATATTGCCTGGGGTCAGCCATTGAATACTGTATATGCAGTGTGTGCTGATCCTCCAAATTGCCATGTGTGAAATCCATCCCACTCGCTCCTGGGGGAGTAGTCATATCACTCAAAATGAAACTGCCTCTCGTATCCTCCCCTTATTCTCCACTTGGCTGTTCTCTCTGGCCGCCTGGGACCATGCAGTAGTGAGGCTTTATAGTGGAAGCCTATTAGACAAATCTTAGATGAATGCAGCGGAGGTGCTGTGATACCAGGTTGTCAGAATGCTCCACAGTCTCATATAAATATATCAGTCATGCTGGCTTGGAGGTCTCACTGAATTATATTATTTTCCTGTTTTGGTATAAATGCAGTGAAGGGGGATTGTATTGTCCCATACTGGAGAAAATTGCATCAGGTTTTAGAAAAAATGCTTCGTTAGATTTATTAATAACGTCTGTCATAGTGCCTCAGCCAATGTGGGGTTAAAGCTTTTCCAAAGTCACATATGATTAGAATCTATTTCCTTGCATGAAGCGGCTTCCTTTCCTTTTTAAGTATGATGTGCTCCATTTTAGCATCTGTACATTATCATATATGAGTTTCAGCCTAAACACTGGTGTCACCTGTGCCTCTCCTCATCTCATCTGTCACAATATGTTCCCGTTCTCCACCTGTGATGTTCTACAGGCCGAATGCAGCCTGCCCTCTGTCAAATCAGGGAGAGAAGAGAAAGGGAATAAAGGAGAGGGAGGACAGAGACGCTAAATTGCATTATGGCTATTATGCTGTGGAGGTGTATCTCCCTGCAGCTGGCAGCGCATGCGCCTGTGGCTCTTAATGAGCCTGCGTGGAGGGACCTGTGTGGAAACAAAAGACTGCGCTTGTCGGCCATACCAGACCCCTTCACCCGCCCCCTCACCGCTCCCCCAGCCCTGAGCGTGACAGACCAAGAGCAGAGCGCCGGTCCCTTCCTGGTGGCGTGATTAGATTGGGGCCGAAGTCTCCAGCTGGCAGGCCTGTCTGTGACTGGAGGCGGCCGTCCCCAGCGCTTGTCACTGGCTGACACCTCTGACAGGCAGGGGACAGCTTCAGCAGACAGGTTCATTAAATGGCATTTTTTACAGCTGGGCCTCCAAAAATGAGGGCTGGGCTTTGTCAAATCTCCAAGTCTACAGGGGCCCCTGCGTGTTGGGTTGGACCAAAGCTTTGTTGTTATGACACATTTTTTGATCTTGGCTGTTTGAAATCAGCTCTTTTTTCTCCTCTTTAGCCTCTCTTTTGTTGACAGCTAGCCCTTTGGCCTGTACTTTGTCATAGCAGCAAAATGTTCACTTTAGCTGGGTAACAAGAGACAGCCAGCACTAAAATAATGTTATATCGACAATCAGTTACTATTTTATAGCTGCTTTTATGACTTTTTCCATTCTTAACATCCTGAAGTGACAAGCCTGTGTGATCTGCATGTTTGCACCTATTGCTGGTTACATTTTCTTTAATAATACATGATATAACAAATGAAGAATTTGGAGGCAAATGTATGGCGCCGTTATGATAAAATGAATAGGGACTTTTTAGAACATGACAAACCATTCAAAGTCTCTTGACATCTAAACGACTTAATATGCATTCAAATAACAGCTCAAGAGTGCCTTGATGAAGTAAGCTGTTCCCATGATGCATATGTGTATGAGTTGCCTTTTAGCATTGCACTCATAAGACTACTTCCACAACATCTGGCTGCAGAGAAGGGGGTGGTGTTTGTGGTGGGGGTGGGGAGGTGCTGCTGGCCCTCAACAATGCGCCAACAGCTCCATGGTCGTCCCTCCTCCTCACCTCTCTTCCTCTCTACTCCCTCGCCAGTCAACGCGCTGCCTCCTCCGGGCCTTGCTGTCTCTATGACAACTGTTTGAGTTGGGGGTTGCAGAGGTGTCAGGCCGGGGCATGACTGGGAGGAGAGCACCAGAGATGCTATGCTGCACATCCAGCATCTCCACCTAATCCAATTTTAATTGAGCTCCAGAGATTTTGGACGTGGCACGGAGGTCGGGCATGAGCTATTCCAGGGAGAAATTAAGGCGGCCCGGCTCGAGCTGCACTCTCCGAGCCTGTCACTATTTTAAATGAGCATTAACATCAGACCTAACCCAGCTGAACATCTCACTCTGGCTTCCCTCCCTCCCACCATGCCTCCTCCACCTCAATAACCCCCCACCACACACATACAGACACCCACACGCCCGCGCATGCACTGTAGAGCCTCACCTTCTTACTACCCTGTTATATCTTTATCCTCTCTCACACACCATCTCTGAACAGAGCCTATGTGTGATTATAACCTGGGAAGTTGATGAGGTTGCTCTGCGGCTCACACTGTTGGACAAAATTGTTCAGTCAGAGGGAGGTGAGAGAGTAGGAGGGGGGGAAAGGTGTGTGAGGGCACCATTCTCACCTGTCAGAACAACCGTCTTGGTTTTCTGTGTGTGGACCTGCAGTCCCAGTGGTGCTGCGTACACTAATGATCCTTTGTCTGCTCTCCCCTCTCCTTGATGGTTTTCATTGATTATTTATGTGTCACAAACCCAACGGTACTTTCAATCACAAGTTGAGCTTTATAAGCAAACCAACAATGTTGTAAAAGACTGACAGTGATTCTATAGAAAGGTTTATATTTCTGAATGGAGAAGGTGGATTACAAAGTTGTGATACAAAGTCTCTAACCCTTACTTTTTAAAACAAAGATTAAATGGACTGTACTAGTGCATTTTGGATAAAAATCATGGAATATGTATTAATGATTCATTTAAAAAGCTTAAAGGTTAGAGAAACAAGCAGCAGTTTTCACAGCCAGTTGTGAAACAATGAATACTAGAGCTCTAGCCAATGTCTAACCGACTACTGTAGTGTTCACAAACGGTTCACAAAGATGTTCTTAAACCTAGCAGCTGCCAACTTTTTTTTAAGTGAGTTGAGTTAAACATTGATCTTTTTGCCAGGGTCCGCTGCTGTCATGTTATCTGACAAAGTTGGGAAAACAGTGTTGGCTCACGTAATGCGCTTGTGTCCATTTTGCAGCATAGCAGCAGCTACATTTATTTAGTTTGAATAATTTAAATCATAATCTGAGACTTTGTCTACTTTCAATCGTGATAGGATACTGCAATTCCAGCAGCACTATAGAGCAACATTAAACAAAAATGTAAAGCCTGTTGCCCGACTTCATCAGACGACATCATATCTTTAACATACTGTCCTGGTGATGTATTGTATAGTAGACATATAGAAAAAGACAGTAGACATGATCTCTGGTTTGATCCAGCTATTATAACCTGAGGGACATTCTCTCTTCTTCTCTGCCCTTCTAGGTCCTAGCATACACTGAGGGTTTACATGGTAAGTGGATGTTCAGTGAGATTCGGGCAGTTTTCTCTAGACGCTACCTCCTGCAGAACACAGCGATGGAGGTCTTTATGGCCAACAGAAGTAAGTGGAAGTGCCAATTACAGCACTTGAAGTCCGTGCCTCTCCTGCTCTTCATCACTAAGGGATTTCTCTCACTGTTTCACAGCATCAGTCATGTTTAACTTTCCTGACCAGGCCACGGTAAAGAAAGTGGTCTATAGTCTTCCTCGAGTGGGAGTGGGCACCAGCTATGGACTCCCGCAAGCCAGGTGGGTCCTATGTTCCAAATACAAAACAATGTAAAATATTTCTCATATGTAATTCCTTCATGGCGGATTTTGCATCCTTTGTGTTGTGTGTAGCATCTGCACAGCTAGCCTGTAGTCATTTGAAGTCCCATTGCTGCAGTTATTGAAGTGTACGTGCACTGACCCTGACTGAACTGACCTCATTCTCTGACAGAAGACTGTATACAGCAGGGTTGCAGACAGGCCACAGACCAGAGAAAACCCACATATTCCCTTCAGACTCTCATAGTGCTAACAGGCCCATTTATACACTGTTACAACACACACATTTTCTCAAGATCTTCATCCAAGTCAATTCATTGGATATAAAGCAAGCCAGCCTGTGTTAACACATTGTAAATAAAATCTTTTTTCCAATCTACTGGAATCAACATGTTTAACTTGGGAAAACCGTTCTGCTATACTCGTTCTCTCATCTGAAGCTGGACCTCTTCTCGGTATGTTTATTCTAAAATGGACATGCTCGACAAGAGTTTGTCTTCAGCTATTAAATGTCCTCAAGGTTTAAGGCTTTTATTAGTCATACGTTCCATAGCTACAGTGTAGTTATGACGATGAACATCTTAGGTCACAGGCTCCACCAACAGTGTAACACAATAAAACAGAAAAACAGAAAGAATTACAAAGTAAATACAAAAAAGAAAATAGTGAAATAGTGCAAATAAGAGTCTATATACAAGTGATTGGAATATGATATATTAGATACATAATTTCTAAGTAGCAGCCAGATGAATGTTATGGATGTTGTTTCAAAGGTTCAGGTGTTTAATATTCTTATGGCCTGTGGGATGAAACTGTCCCTGAGTCGGTTCTTGTATCAGTTTTCTGTGATGTGAACAATCTTTAAAATGTAGGCTTGCCTCATAATTACTGAATGTTCTTTTCTTAATTGTTCAACAATATAGTTTTCTGGTTTGTTGTTTGAATGTTTTTAGGCGCATCTCCATGGCCACCCCTCGGCAGCTTTTCAAATCCTCCAACATGACCCAGCGCTGGCAGAGGAGAGAGATCTCAAATTTTGAGTATCTCATGTTTCTCAACACTATCACAGGTAAGGATTCCTCATACCATAGAGTGCCGTAATTATAAAGTGAAACTCTGTGGTTTAACTATGAAAAGTAGCCCAAAGTAAGAAAATAATGTATTCTCTGTTTCACAGCCATCAGTTACATAGATAGATTCTGATTTGTTTTCGTCCTTATCTGTGCAGAATTCACAACCAGTTAGAGGGTAAAGTTGTAATCTATTATCTACATGAGTTTCTCCACCATTAGTCTTATGACTTTAAGTTTAGCTATCATGATCAATAAACCTTATGTGTCAGTTGCATCGGAAACATACCATAAGTGGCCCCGGGTCTGTCGTATCTGTTTAAGAATCCATGGTAACCTAAAGTGGTGCTCAGCGCGATAGACTTCAGTGTTCATGTGAGTGTGCTGTTTGAAGCAAAGAGCAGGCGCAGCAGATTTTGCCGGATAATTAGTGCCTGACTTTGTGGGAGCGTACACATGTGTGTCTGCGGAGTTGAGAGGTTCTGTTGTTGACTCTCTGATCTGAACTGCAACTAACAGGGAATGGCGAGAGCGACTGCACGCTGCTCTGAGAGGTGTCATCTTCTCTCTTGCTGCAGATTCATGCATATTTATATTTAGCTTGTGCTTGAGTTCGATACATTATTGTCAGCTAATTAGATGTAAGGCAGACAGAAAAACATGCCCAAAATTCATTAAAAGTCCCTGGTAATGACCTGGGCTGACAGGGATGTCAGAATAGTGTGGGGCGGCAGACAGGCCGGGGGGAGTTGGGGTGATGTGCTGAGAAGAGGTGCGAACGGGAAGTGGTCCTCTAATTAAACACTATTCCACTGTTATTAACATCCTGCCACCCAACTCAGGCCCTCAGCAGAAGCAGGTTGAAATACTGCAACACACAAGTCGCTACTTCCTTTTCACGATGTGGCATTAACCTGGCTAATTATGCTCTCTAGCTTTCCCTAATATCCTGGATATTCTGCAGAAGCTTTCCCATTGACTAGCCTGACACACATTATCACGAGGGCTGCTCGATTTAAATGATTGTATGCCAATCTTCAGCAGTGCAGGACTGAGCAGACACACACTGTAAGTTGAAAACATTTAGTTGACAATTATTAAAAAAATGTATGGCCCCAGCAAGCAGATTTATTATATATAAGGTTCCCATTTCAGTGTGTTGCATAGTTGTGTACACCAATGCATGAGCTTTCATTCAGAGGTAATACAACCGTTTTTGTATTTGACCTTAGAGTTGCCACTTCCTGGCCATTACAATAGAGATAGAAGGTCAACTTAAGAAGACACTGTTCTTTGGTTCATTGAAATTGCTGATGTGAGATATTCTTGGTCAGTCATCAATCATGAAAATGTAACAGTAATAATGTTCAGGTGTTAGTTGTAATGTTCCTTGTGTAATGATGTGATTATGTGTAACTTTGAAGTTGACCTTGAAATTACCAATGATCCCTTTTCATTTTTCTCAGCGGTTAACATAAAGTATTGCTGCCATCTTTTACAATCAATTTGCTTTGAACCTACATTTTTTGCTTGATTTATTACCAGCAGTAAACATTCCAACAAAACCATCTATGGCAGCCCTATCCCAATCCTGGATTACAACTGGCCACCACCTGACCTCACAGCTGTGTCAGTGTCATCTTCAAAGAAAAAGTAGAACATTAATGACAACAGGCAACATGCTCTTTTGTGCTTTTCCCATGGATTTCCTGTGGCACATTTTGCCATCTGAAAACCATATTCCCACTGCAAGAGAATAGAGGAAACTCACATCTGGCCAATCAGCGCATCAGACTTGCAGCTACATTTCAGGCATTGGGAGTCATAACTCTCTAAAGAATCTTTATACACTCCTTTACATAGACTCCTTACAACTTGAAGGCTGCCTCATCTGGCCTCCTGTAACTCCCACAGTCCATTGGCAACGTACACTCAGCAGGAAAAGGCATGGGGAGTTCTGAAAACAATCCCTCATAGAAGAGAGAGCTTACCATTAGTTTATGTGTTTCTCTTCCAGACGCCGTATGAAACAGGAAGTGCGTCTGATTGAGGGCTCTGAGATGGGGGGCTTGTTGGAATGTTGCATGCTGATCCCCCAATGTAACTGAAGCCTCAAGTGCACCCTGCCCCACTTTCAACCCCTCTGTTCCCTTCCAATCCTTCATCACTCACAGATTTCTGTCTGCTCTGCGTGTCTAGGGAGGACATACAATGACCTGAACCAGTACCCGGTCTTTCCCTGGGTCCTCACCAACTACGACTCAGAGGAGCTGGACCTGACCTTGCCAGGGAACTTCAGAGATCTCTCAAAGGTACCGAGGCCTCTCGGCCGTGCACCTCAGTGTGACAGAGAGAAGGGGGGGGGGCAGCTGGCTCTGACGGCAGGGGATTTCCTTATTAAGATCCAGACTGTAAAAGAATATCATATTTAATAGCTGAGGAATCATGAGTCTAAAGTCATGAGGTGGAATGCCGAATGTGGAAAATGCTGATCTTAACATCCTGAAATGCACTCAAATACAGTATGTTAGTTCACTCCCCTTTTATTTGGATCTGTATTATCTCAGCACAAACAGTAGTATATACTTGACTATGAGCTAAAAGTGGCTTAGTGGTTTCTGCATCAGAGGCTTTTTAAAATTGTATTTTATAACTATATGAACCTTGAATCACACAATTGACACATTCCCTACAATGCTCACAATTCAAAGATTTTTTAGATAGGGAGATTTAGTAAATAATTGTATGATCTCAAAGAGCGCTGGGCCATGTGGTTTAAACTATTATCATAATGTTAAAGCCACTTAAATTGTCATCTCTTTATCAACAAGAAATGATGTGACTACTTGCAATGGAAAGGACTCGCTCATAGGAACCCACAGAGAATTATCACCCAATTATTTTAATAATTATTATGATGTACTGTCACATATACTGTTACTGCTGCCCCCAAATAGAGAAGAACATCCTTCATGCTGGTAAAACAAACACACTTTTTTAGTTTTACATTCAGCTTTCTTTACATTTTTAAAATCTCAAAAAACAATCATTCAAAATCATTACTTTGAACAACAGAACACTATGATTTATATTCATGTTGAATTGTTGGCCAGGCCGAGTCGTTTTTACAGAAGACACTCATTATATAGTGTGATGTCCAGAATATAGCTAGTCATTTTTATTAATAAAATATTGTTATTGAACAAGTTTCTGCTTGGATTAGACTTTCAAGGTTGATGAAGAGACACCAGGTCATGAGCACAGTGTTGCAGTGAAAGTCTTTCTAAATATGGCGTTTATAAAATGCATCAAGCTGTGCTGTAGCGAGAGTCCTGCGAGCGCTGCCAAATCACAAGAGCTCAGACACGATGACACTAATGCCCTACAACTCTGGGAGATGAAGTTCAGCAGTTAGTTTGCTCTGTCTTTGACAGAAGAGGAAAAGGCAGCAGATCACTGTATCACAAATTGCGGCTTGGTTTACTTGTTTACCACCCCCATGTCTCTTTCTCTGTCTCTTCCTTTCTCTTGCATGTTCAAACTGCAGCTCACTGACCTGAAAACAGCCACATTCCTGTCTGAGCTCTCTCTCGCTCGCCTTTTTTGCTCCCTTATTCCCGCTTGTTTCCTTCAAAGCGCCGACATTCTGACTTGGAGCCTCGCTTCACCATCATAGTTCTCAACAGTTAGTAGCTTTACGTGTGTGTTATAGTGGGAGAAGAGGAGAACCTGGAAGGGAAAAATAAAAGTTGAAACGTGGACTAACTAGATGAGGACATTTTGAGTCTGAAAAATTGTGCAGCACATCAATCATTTCTGTTAACCTAGATGGTTTTGGACAAATCGCTCAGTTGTGTGTCTTGTCTCCGTCATCGCAGCACTTATCTGCTTTCGGCTGCTCCGGCCTGTGGGGCATCCAGGTGGGCTGGAGAGCCCTGGGATGTGTGTGTGTGTGTGCGTATGTATGTTTGTGTGTCTTTTGGGGGGGGGGTGATCACGGCTGAGCCATGTGCAAACCTCCGGTCCCGGGGAGACAGTTATGTATTGTAATGTATTCCAGTGACATCCTCCCATGCTGTTTACAGGCCTGAGCTGCCTTCATTAGCATGAGTTCACAGCCTGGGTCTCCTGACAGTTGTCCTTGGAACCCCGGGGCTCTTACCTCCAAAAGTTCACAGATAGCGATGCAGGGAGGGACAGAGGCCCCCTCACTTCTCCTCTCGGCTTGGTATGCCCTTTTGTTCAATTATGGATCAGAGGTAGCAGCACAGTCTCTGGAGACGTGTTCGGTATATATTAGGGTGGTGTGTGTCTCTGAGGTGTGTGTCCATCGGGTGTGGTTGTGTACCACCATAGGCTGTGTGTTTGGTAACTAAGACTGTGTATCAACTCACATTTTTTTATAAAGTACCAATGTTTCAATGCCAAAAGCAATATGATGTTTGTCTACATATCCTTTGTTTTATTTAAAAAAAACAAGTTAACCTTCCAAAAAAATATTGTAAAAAATGTATCAACTGACTTATTGAAGACTTGGACAAAGACAAATCCATCAAAGCCATAAATGACAGCTTTCGGACTTTCATTATTGTCATTTGCTACTCAGGCTTATTTACTGCATTTAGCCTATTCATTAATTCCTGTTTTAATTTGTATGTTTAATTTGCTATTCTGCAGTTGAATAATATCAAATTACCTCAAGTAAAATCAAACGTCACTCCAGAGCTCAGTGATAGATAGTGATAAGCATATCATTAGTCCTATGTCAACACAGTGGATACAACTAAATGATAGACTTTAAACTGACTTTTTATTCTTAGAATTATCCCACGGTAGCATTGCACAATCTGGGATTTTTCTTTCCCACAGATCAGAGTCCTACCTGAGACCTGTTTGTTAAGTACAGATGACTATCACTTGATGGACAGCATTGTACAAATTGCTTGTGGTCTGTGCTGATTTGCCAAATAATATCCTCCCAAACATACTGCACACACCTACAATTACCTGCGGTTGGGCATTCAGTGAGCTGTGAACAGTGCTACTGAGCTCTGCATTGCTTTGCCTCAGGGCCAGAGTTCTGCATATTTGGATGTCACATACATTCATGCAGTGAAGTGTTTCATTAGATTGTAATGATTATTTTGTGATTGAGTGACAAGTGGATGATAGATTTGGGGAAGCCAATCTTCGTCACGCTGTTAAATGATGTGGTGGAAATCATACAATTGCATAAGAATGTGAAAGAAGCAGATGTGGTTTAACACTGTGCTACTTTAACCTCAGACTGAAATGTATTCAATATGTCCTTGTAACATTTCGAAGAGACACACAAGAGCATTTCTCATCCCATACTTAGTGTTAACATTTATTCCACCATACTTAAAATCACGTAAATAATGCTAGAGGTATTGATTTCCCTTGTTATTATACACTGGAATGAGCTGCGCTGAGATAGAGAAACCAATTTAAATATTTTATTTAGGGTTCTTCTGTAGGACTGAGTAAAAGCTGAGCATCTACAGCCTATCTGCTGTAACCCCCCCCCCCCC
>NW_011359122.1:1786298-1797814 GCF_000735185.1 Notothenia coriiceps | reverse complement strand
CTCTACACTTTTCCTTCCTTTATGGAGTCTTCCTCACCCTCACTTCCACTCCAGTCAGGCTGTTTGGGAGCACATCTGCTTTATCTTGAGTTTGAGCCACTTGATTGCATTAGACTGGAGCTGCATGCAGCACTGCCTCCGACGAGGCAAGCAAAAATGACCGTGACTTTTCCTGACAGAGCACCATAGCATAACATACTGTAATGTAATTACTTCTGAAATATAAAATGCAATATGCGTCTCTTTGGGAGGTAGCTTAGATATAACCAAACAAACAGAGGTGCTCTATGTTCACTCATTCACCAGCAGCCGGGTTCATTTGGAATGGAACACCAGAAATGATCCTGATTGAAACTGAAGCTGAATCTAAGTTTGATCTGACTTACTTTATTCGTGATGATGTATTCAACTGGGTCAGGTGTTATACAAGACATGAACTCAGATAGAAGCAAGTGTGGGACTGTCTGAACCAGTTGTTTTCATTGTCCCATATCTATGATCATTGGGAAGTGGAAGGGAAAGGGAAGAGGTGATTATTTGTGTTGCATAGAGGTAACTAAGCAAAGCCTGATTTGGAATTATTAACCAATGGGACTATGACAGGAATAAAGGAAATGCAGGACCACTGAAGTTGTTATCCTATCTTATTATAAAAGGGTTTTTATTTCCAAGTCAGCATCTTATCAAGCATACATTCTCCTAATATTATTTTGTTGTATTTTCGTAGTCAAACCTAAAGCATACCAGCAGTATATATATATACATATACATTAATATTTGGACAGTGTTATTTGACCAGAATGTGACATTTATAAACATACAACATATTCAGAGCAGTTGTTATGGCCAAGGCAGCACACTTACGATATAGAGATGTAGAGCATTGGGACGAACCTAGAAGTAGCCTTTTCAATTATTTTATGCTTGAACTCTTCGACAAGCAACAGTATGGGAGCTACTTTATGCCAAGCTGAGAGTGCATTGTCTTGTCTTGCCATGAGCATAATGTAGAAAAAGTGTCTCTTTCAAGTCATCACAATTTCATGTGGTTTAGTCTATTGGTGTACATAGTCTGTTTCGATGCTGAGGACAGTAACACATATTTCACTAAAAAATTAATAAACAAGATTGTAACATTCAACAGAGCTGAGACTGAGTGTGAATATTCATCACCAACTTTAATTAGATCTGCTATCACAACTATTTTAGTTATAGGGTGACATGGTCATATCGAAGGAAACTGGGATACAATAAATACAAAAAATGTACTATCCAAAAATTGAACACTTTGGTATTCAACCCAACCTTTATGCACACAGGCGACCAGAAAACCCCATAAGGAGTTCATTTTTCTTCTGCTTCCAATATATGTTTTTCTTAACTTGTCACCATCATTTGTATACATCACTTTACATCTATAAATATACATTTAATTTGCTTTACATTCTTCTTCTGGGAAAAAGCCAGTTTAGTTTTTTTTATGTTCACCCTAACTACATTTGGTTTTCCCTGCTTGTTTTGTGTTTGTTTGTTTTTTAAAATTTTGTTGAGTTGAGTATACATTTTCAATCCCTATTTGAGCAGTGTTCAACACACTTCTCAAGGATGTAGGAGAACTGTTTTGCCATGCAGTCTGTAGCTCAGCAAACCATGTTTTCTTGTAAATAAAATGAAAACGATCTTACTTCTAAGTCACATAGAAAAGGCCTTATTGTATTTATGCTTACACTGCAAAACTACGCTGTGAGAACACTGTGCCTGATATTCTGTAACCCTAAGAATGAATAGGATATATAACTTGTCAGTGAACATGTCTTTAGATCACTTCCCTTCCTCTTTATTAAAGACGTGTGTGTGTGTGTAGTAAGTTTAGTCCCTGGAAAAGATAGATAGGGTGTTGCCAACAAATTTGGTACTTTTGCATGTGTCAAAACAAAACTGTCAGCTTAACGCTAATTAATATATTAAATATCACATACTCCTGACTCTGCTAGCATTGTGAAAATAGTTTTTCAGATTATTCTGAAAACATTTAATGACACTGCACATTTAAGATCTATGCTAATTTGTTAGCTTTAATAGGATTGTCTTGCTTTTATTATCTGCTTATTCTTTCAATGATGCATACTTATTACCTGCAGCAGTCTTTTCCGTATTCTTTCCCTCTCACATGTATTAACTAGGTCTTTCATACAGCTCTAACATGTATTAGTTACTCCAGCGGCGGTTTTACAGAGTGTGAGACGTCTTGTGGCTTGCACCCCGATCCAGCTGGGCCAAGACGTCACATGCGTGGCCATTATCACCTCATAAATCTATGCAGATCTCAATAAACTTCTCTTTCAGTCTATTCAATTGTGCTAACACTGATGTGGACTGCCATTAAATTCTAAGGAAGAACAAAAAAAATGGCCTCATTTCATTTTAACTTAGAGCTTTAGGCATGTGCACTGTGTCACACATGGATATGAACCTAATCTTCAAAATGACCAAGAGAGACTGTCTGTCGCTGATGTTGCATACAAACCGTACCCAGCCAAAATAATAGTGCCATTTTAATAATGTTAGAATAAGTGAACTTAAATAGAAGGCTTTTATTTGATTTCTTCTGACCTCTGAGCTCAGCTTTCAGGTGGAAACGCTGCCATTGATTGCATTACCAGCCCCCCTTCTCCTTTGTTACTGAGTCAGTGTTACTGAGTATATTAATATTGACTGCCAATATGCCCCCGAGGCTCTTATATTGGACAGGGTGATTGAAAAGGCAGAGAAAGCAATTTATTCACCAATAAACGTATGTTTAATGGAAGTCATTTTGTTGCCTTAAGAACACATGAAAATGAAACAGCCGCCAAAGGGCAAAAACCCAGTGATGGTGTCAGTAGGATATTGAAATTATTACTGCGGCTGTGGTTAAATAATTAACCACGTTATCCAAGGTTTGGCCTTATTAATGAAATAATTTGATGTGTGTCAAATAAATATAGATTCTTTTTTTTTTATATATATCCTCACAATAATTGGGCAGCATAAATACATCCAATAAACTTTGAATGATTATGACTATTAATAATAGCAAATGTTAAGATCTAAAATGTTTTCTGCAAAACTGCTTGCTGACTTTTTTTAGTTTTAGTCATGATTTAATTAACTCATTGGAGATGTAACACTATAGGCCATGGTGTCGCATAATTAGATTACACTATATTGTTTAAGTCATGGAAACTCCCCTCAGTAGCGCCCAGAAGGGCTCTGAACACAGATGGGAGTAGCAGTGCTGAGTAAAGTGTTTGGCTCAGTGGGTGCGTTGGGTGTAAATCAGGTCAGCCAGGGTTAATCCACATGGATTATCCACAACATTTAGCAGGAGACGCTCATATCTCCTCCCTCCATTCTCAGCGCGCCATCCTGCTCACCCCTGCCACCTTACCGCTGTAAATTTCAGACAGAAGACAGCGCAACAGGACATTTTTAGGGTTCAGGGGAATAATGGGGTCTGACAGACAAATCCCAGAGTAAAGCTCCTTGACTGCCCTGAACTCTCCCCTAGCCCTTCACCAGACTCACCACAGGTAGCCTAATAGGGAACTACGAAGACTCTGCAAGTCTATCTTAATTATGCTCAATTATTCTGTACTATTCTGTGTGCTGTCCTAACACAAGAAATGGTAAACTACGCACGCAACAAAATATGTTACCTGTAAATCAAAGTTGATGGACTGTACCTCTGTTGCCTGCAATGGGCTTGAATACATTTCACTGCAGCCATGCGTTTGGAACATCATATCTCCTGCTTCCTGATGGTATTATTGGCAGCATGTAGTCTATGTCCCCAGGCCAAAACTCTGCTGCTATATACTGTATACATATTGTACTACAAAACCTAGGGATTTAATGCAGGAAAAACATTTCACCTCTAATGCAGATCGCTCTTCTATAAGTGTTTGAGTGTAATTTGTGTGTTCGCCAATGTAAGTAAGTCAGATTTGGTCAGATTGGTCAGACAAGTTTAAGTATTGCACATGTTTTATCAAAGGATTTACCATTAGTGAAAACTAGGTTCTTGTTTTTGAGTTTATAAGATCTTTATGAAAGAGGATTAGGGCCAGATACAGTATAATCTTTTTTCTGACCAAAAGTGATTGTTATTGGGGGCTGGGGGGATCCTGAGATTAAAGTCAGAATCCTGAGAAGAAGTCAGATCTTAGAATTTTTTTTCATGTGGCCCCAATCCTCTTCTGTAGTTCTGAGATGATACACTGTGAGAGAAACCTATTTTTTTATTCCAAAATACCTATTGTTATATTATAAAGGTCCCCAATTACTGTACATACTCTCACATATATGCATTGACTTGCATGGTGATACACTGACCCAGCCAAGATTCTAGAAGAAGTATAAAATTATGACATCAGGCTCCAGGGTTCCAGTATTTCAACAAGTAATATATTGCAGCAACTTCACATGAAGTGTGGTTTTCACTGACCCAATAACACAGTACTATAAGTTGAGTCAGACTGTGTGGTTGGGAAGAATAGGGCCGTTAAGATGGTATGAGCAAAGAAAAGGGCTCATATTGCTTTTTTTATAAAGTATTCACACTGGCTTACAGCTTACTAATAATATGAATTTTAAAATCCTGGAACTTTCTATAAATCATGGACCTGTCTTTCCCTATCGTTAATATTGTTTCATGACATGTGCCTGTTATAGTACTCAGATCTACAGTAAACCAAACCCACAACAGTTTAAAGACAGCCATACTTTTTTGACCTAATGCCTTTTGTTACTGTTTTCATCTTTAACCTATTTTGGAGTTTGTGGCAATGGCTTTGAGCAAATAGGTACTGTGACCCTTGGTTATTTTGTGTTGTCGTTACTGTAAATAAGCTCCATGAAACTAAATGTTTTAGTTTTATGTCAAAATGACATTGGTCACTGTTTTATTTGTATTTGTAATATATGACTTTATCAAATATATTTAAAAAAGATGAATATGTATTGCTTTCATGGCGCCCACCTTCAAGTTAATGTTTAATACATTGTATATGTACAGTATTCCATAAATAAAAGACATGCTCACAAGTAAAACTCATGAGGAAGTGTTAATTTCCTCAGGGTCTCTTTGAGGGTAAAACCTCTGTTTTTAATAAAGAGGCAAATATGAAACTATTTATTTATTTGCAAAAACTCAACCTATAATTATTGTGTTTTTGTTTCCAGCCCATTGGTGCTCTGAATCCAAAGCGTGCAGCCTTCTACGCTGATCATTATGAGACCTGGGAAGACGACCAGGCACCACCTTGTCATTACAACTCCCACTACTCCACAGCTGCCTCCACCCTGCACTGGCTTGTCAGAATAGTAAGTAAAATCACTCCTCCAAGCACCTTCACACTCATTATTGTTCTGTGTTCAAAATCCCCAAAATAGTCAAGCGCCCGAATAGGAATGAAGCCAAACCCACATCCTGAGACAGCTTTTCATTTTTGAGTCTGCATTAGTTGATTGTCACTTGTCAGACTTGATGATGCTGTTACTTTGAGGTCTGTCGGCTTCTGCACAGGAAACAGCTCGACATCTCAATTTGATTGGGCCCGAGTTAGACCAATGGCGCTCAGAAAACACATTTCACAGGCCAGTAAACCGGCATATGTGGACTAAATAAAGAGTGGCTGGGTAATGATTTACAGAGGCTGCTGTGACAGGTTTATGTGTTTCAGGCAACCCAGTGAGCGCTGGAGACATGTCCATCAAGGTTACTGAGCACTGTCCTCATTTACTCTGCAAGAGGAGGAGGAGGAGGCCCACGCACTCTCCCAATCTGTTCCTCACAAAACATGCCCTTTCAACCTGCACGGCTTCTTTGAGTTGCTGTACATTTGATTTTGAAGTCATCTTATTAATTTGAAAAAAGCTTCATAGGGAGTTCGTACTGTACTTCCCCTCCTCCCCCATCATTAGTAGCTAAAGGCTGATGAACTGAAGGAGCTCCCTTGACAGCATTTAGATTAGCCTCTGTGGGTTTGTTTCCACAATCCCTTTCTTCCTTTGGTGAGTGATCCATCCGCTCCAACCGGCAATGGTCGCCATCTCAGGCTGAGAAAACCACATTTGAGCCAATTATCATTATGGCTTATTGTGCTCAGGAAGAACACTAATTAATTTCCCCCCAGGCTTGGATCCAATGAATGACTGATTCCTTTGGACTATCGCAGAAAAAAATGACAATTAAATATTGCAATTTATTCAGACTATTCACATGTATTTGAATAAGCTGCATGGTGATCCAGTTATTCCAAACAGTTCTGATGTTTTTCGTTATTTTAATTATAATGGTTGCATTTGAAATGCAGATCAAGAGGGTGAAAAAGATGATGATGAGGATGATGATGACTTTAGATTTGGGTGGGGATCTTTGATATTTGTGATGTCAAATTTGCTTTCTTTTTAGGAGCCCTTCACCACATTCCTCTTTGGTACCAATAACGACAAGTTCGACCACCCTGACCGCACCTTCTCAGCCATCGCCCGCTCTTGGAGAAACTGTCAGAGGGACACCTCCGATGTAAAGGTGAGAGGCACAACAAAAGCAAATAGAACCAGCTATATGTTATATTTATAAGGATACATGCCTACAGAAGTGTGCCCTTAATAGGGTAGAGGTTAAATGTGTGATCATTATCTGCCTATATATATATTTATATATAAGTTAATATGTAGTTAATATATAACTAAATATGTGATCCTCATTGTCAGACATCTTTTTTAAGCTGGTGTTAGGATAGTGTGAGTATTTCCTTCTGAGGTCAGTTATTCAGTTACAGCAACATATCTACCAGCCAAATTGCAAGTATACAGTATATATAATTGGCAATATAAACATAACCAGACTCTGATTCGCAATGCCCCCCTCCTCAGTTAATGTGCCTCAACACCACTGCAAAAAAATATATACCATTAATAATGAATGCCTCATACAAAGAGCGAATCACAAAGACCATGGTGTACAGGGATACCCTTAGAAATGCGCATTTGATTTATCACATGCAGAAAACAAACTATCTCAGAGGTGGACTGATCCTGTATCTGTGCATGCAGGCACTCATGAGTTTGAACAAAGGCTGTGTCTGAGAGAAAGACAAAGCCCTCCCTCTGCAAATCCACAGAGCAGTCACCGAAAACGCTGAACCCTGCTGATTCGCCTCCATTTTGCCCACTGCATAACACGCAGCAGGAATATGCACTGACCTCAAAGTGTCATATATTTCTAGCACACCCCGCATCGGGTAGTGTTGCCCCGGGCAATTAATAAAGCATTAATGACAAAAGCTATTTAAAATGTAGTCTTTTATGTAGGGACAGGGCTTTTACTCACCAGGATCTGGGGGGGGGGAGCAGCCAACTATGTGAGGCAGAAAGCTGCAAGCTTTCCAACAGCTGAATAGTCAAACGCCACCCTGTTAACAAATACTGCCTACTTTCTACTACTTGTATGTCTGCATGCATTTGTTTTTACACACATAAGATGGCTACTGATCTATTAGGAGAGGCATTGTACTGTGGAGGACAATGCTGGATTACTAACAGTTTTTCATAATATATTAGAACAGTTGTTTGGTTTACTCATGATGCAATAGGGCAATGCTGCTATGTTGACTGATTACATGTAGTGTATATTCTTGAGCTTTTTATAATAATCTCCTTTCCAGTTTTATAATGTGTTCTGTTTTGTCCTCTTACCTAGTTTATAATGTTTTATATTTGTTGTTTTTATTGCACTAATCAATTGCCCGATAAAAATCCTATCCAAAATGAAATGAAATTAAAGTATAGGTTTCCATGCATGCAATCTGAAAGGCAGCCCAACACATAAATGCCATACGCAGCCACCATGTAGGGACTGAGCGGAGGGACTGGGGGTTAAGGTCAGCCTGGGCCCGGCCCACCGAGCGGGCCATCAGGCCTCTGATTAAAAGGCAGCTTGTTTTTACCAGGGTCTTTCCTTCATTAACCCCGGCCTCTTCCAGCAGTAATGACGACAAGACCAAGGGAGGCTAAACCACTGATGGGTATGACCTCCTGAAAGAGCAAGTCAAATGGAAACAATCCTGCACTCACCAAGCCCCTCACCTCCCGTCCACCCCTTCATTATTGTGCATCCATACCTCTCATTTATTCCTATGTTCACACACAGTTATCTTATGCTGGCATGGCCACCATGGGCAACGTGAAGCAGAATTGTCTAGGAAGTAGTGGGCACACACACATACTCTCTCATACACACGCAATAACTGCCACCATGCTGTCTGAAAGAATCCAGCAGAACTCCACCGGTGACAGATTTTGACGAACATGTCATTAAGGTGACACAGTGTAAAGCAATGGAGGCATGTGTGATTGACTTGTTAGCCCATTACGATGCTGTTGCAGAATTAATGGCTGCCATGGGAGGGTGGTTTGAAAACAGAGCTGGCAGTTTTAACGGCTTGACTGTGAGTTACGGCAGGAAGTTTACAAGCAGAGAAGTGGAGGGAAAGTGCAGTTGTGTGTATGTGTGTAAATGTGAGGGACAGAGGGAAACCGAGAGGAATGGCTACTTTAGTCCATTCCCCTGTCGTGTGCGGAGGGTGAGATGTGACCAACAGCAGACCAGCAGTGTTATTGGCCTGTACCATGTCATGCTAACTCGCTCTATCAAAACCAAGTGATTTATGGGGGCCTAAAAGCTCTGCACGTTATGTATCCCACAGGCAATATAAAACTCCCAAGTACCACTGAATCCGACAAACACTGCATTCATAAAACAAGCCTCATGTAGTAAGAGTTAAATACTGTGCACCCTACTTTATAATCTCAGGCTAAGAGACAGACAACAGCATTTAACGTGTCTTGTGTCTATGTGTCCTAATGAGGACAGAGTAGAGGATCTACATTCCTCGTGTGCATATGGCTCATTGTGCAGAGGCTTTACTCACTCATCCTTCCTTAGCTGTATGATTAGGAGGATAAGGGTCAGGGTGGCTACTGCAAAATCACATAAAGTATAAATACACTAATTTATGTTGCAAATGCCTTATCTTAAAGAATAGCTTAAACGGCCATTTTGGTAGTTCTACCCATCCAAAGCATGCCATCTTTTTTGTATCGACTGCTTTATATCCAGAAATGTCACCATTTAATTTAAATTAGCTATTTAAGTTAAACATGAATTCAAAAGTGTTTTTAACTGGGTTATTACATCATGACATTACTTCTAATGTCTTCCTCTTACTCAAACAAACTGTCATGTGTTTGTTGCATGGTAATGCACTTGAAAGCAAGTGCTGTCCTTTTTCACATGTTCTTTCTTCATCCATGGACAGTAATATGCCTACTTCTTAGAGTCAACTGCCATAAGGCTTTGTGAAAGCTGTATTTTAGGAACAATAGAAGAAGAAGAAAAATAATAAGCAAATGGGTTTGTGTGAGAGTTTCTAACAGCTTCTGTATTTGACTCAGGAAAAAAAAACACCTTTAATGTTCATGTTAGTAGATTGTTTATCTCAAGCAAGTCTCCTCAGGTTCATGTACATAACATATATAAATGGTTGCTTGGAAGGTTAGACATTATGAGCTTAGTGTTTTAAAAATGTTAAAATACCAGCAGGGCCATTCAAGCCAGGAGAAATCTCTTTTAGGATAGTCTTGTCTCAAACAGGTCAATATTTGCTCTCTTCTTTAATGTATGAAATCACACCAGGCTTTGTGTCGGGGGCTCTTTTAGCACGCTGACTTCCCCTCCACTGCAAGGTCCTGACCCCATCACAAGAGCCCAGAGCCCAGGGAGAAAAACCCAACTCTGTTCCAGTTTCATTTAACACACCTAACACCCCTGCCTGGAATAACTGGACTAGCACCTCTCACCGCCTTCTCGTGGCCCTGCTGTTAAGTTTGTTTGTGTTACCTTTCCCCTTGAATTCTCACTTCATCTCAGTGGGATACAGAGCCTTTTTTCTCTGTTTTTCATGGCTCCGTCCTCACATGTGTTATTTCGTGCACTTTGCTGAATCGCTGGGCGATAATACGGTGAACATGATGGGATTAGACGTTGTGGTCTTGTCAGTGAGCTGTTGAATATGAATCTCTCACTACCTTTGAAACACAGGAACTGATTCCTGAGTTCTACTACCTCCCGGAGATGTTTGTCAACAGCAACGGCTACCACCTGGGAATGAGGGAGGACAGGACCATGGTTTATGACGTGGACCTGCCAGCCTGGGCCAAGAAGCCTGAAGACTTGGTTAGGATCAACAGGATGGTAAGCTTCTCTGCTTTTCTATCTCTGCCAATAGAAAATAAAAAAAGAGAAATAAATACTGCACTATTTGCAATTTTTATGTCAGTAAAAAGCAGTAAAATGATGACTGTTGCATTTATAGTTATACTTTATTTGATTTGGAATTTTATATATGGCCTTATTATATTTTTGTGTCAATCCTCATATGACACACTTCATCATACAGCATTATTTTCTTTGGTGTATTTCTTCATGACTGAATACTTACTAAAAACATTCTGTACTACCCTACTGACAATCTACAATAAGTCAGCAGTATTTTTAAAACAATTTCTTTACTCTCAGCTTTTCTGCCTCTGTATCACGGCATCAAATAAATCAATTTTATAATCTTCCCTCTAACCTTCCCATGCATCTGTGTCTCCTTGTCTTATTCATGAAGCATCTCATAACGTGCACCGCTCAATACTAACACTGTACCCCTGACCCCAGTGATGTCACTAAAGGACAGCACTGAGGGCAAGTTTGCCCTATAGTGTTACCTTCAGTAATGCCGGGCCTCATCCCTTTGGCGTGCAGGGCCCTTTCAGTGTCCATGTGTGTAAGCGTCTGCGTGTGCACGTTCAATACAGACAGCCTATCAACATGTGGTCCACACAACTCCCAGCAGGTTTCAGGAGCAGCACGGAGAAAGAAATAAAGAAAGATCTAACCCATCTCTTTCTGTCGGATAAACTCTGTTCTCCTTTTAATCTGGAAACACTTACTGTAGAAACTCAACAGCTAAACTCTATACTCTTGATGAATGGCCATTGCATGTTTTTAAAGTGCAGATACATTTGAACATATATCAAATTGAGGGGAATGCTAATTGGTTTGAACATTACATACCCAAAAATGCTTTGTATACATTTCTTCATATTTTAAGATTCACGAAGGAGCCCTTGTGAACTGACACATCACATATTACAAAGAAACTCTCTATCATACTAATTCAGGCTTAATGACTAGTTTCTTCTGAAAAGCACATACACTTTAATAAGGTAGAAAAAAAGACACCTGAGTTCATGGGCCACCATCTCTTTCGACCAGAGGTAGAAAGAGGCTCTGGGAACATACTTGACCTTTTCAGCTGGAGTGACAGAGCTGGGCTGGTCTTATGGAGGTGACCTTTCCCCGTGCTCTGCCCACGCTGCCTGCTCGGGCTCTATCGGGCTTGTGTACTGGCAGAGTGGGA
>NW_011359122.1:1757071-1786286 GCF_000735185.1 Notothenia coriiceps | reverse complement strand
GGGGGGGGGGGGGGGGGAGGCCTGGAGTTGTTATGGGCATGTCTGCATCTCTAAAACAAGGAAAGGGAATGACTGAAAAAAAGATGCACTGTGGATATTTTCCCACCGTTGAAGAATACATCGTGATTTTGCCTTGCACTGTTACATTCACAGACTAGTACATTCACACACCCAGAAAATCATAGTCCTCTGCCTCCATTTTTTTGTCTTTCTTTTGTTCTGTTCTCCCACTAGCCCACACTCTTGCTTCATCTATTATTTCATTTCTGTCAGTGAATCTCTCCCCCTGCCCCTCTGTCTCACTCTTCCTCTTTTTCCCCCTTCCCTCCTTTACTTTCTCCCTCCCTCCCTCCCTCTTCCCATCTTTGCATGTGCCACTTTCAATTGAAGTGATATGCCCTGTGGCAAACTCTGCCTCTGTGTGCTCGAGCAGGCTTTGTTGGTAATGGCTGTTATTCCTGACGCAAGGGGAGGAGTGTAAATTCCTCCAGCAAAGCCTTACACCAGCATGCATGGGAATTATATTGTACTGTATTGTGGAACAATACATCAAACCCCCAACGCACGGCCTCCATAGGTTATTTATAATAATTATCAGCCTTAAATCCTATGCTGAATCTCTCACCAACACTCCCACAAGAAATCAAGTCTCCCTTTTCACTCTCACAAGTAATGTATCATTGTTGCCTCTGCAGATGATTTTACAGTAAATTGGATCCCTGTTAGTATTGAACCAATTTCTTTGCCTCCATACAAATGTAGTCGGTTGGTATTTTAGGCAGGCAGAGAAATGTGATATGAGAGTCTTGTCTTGTTAGCTGATTACATTAAAAGGTGGGTTGCAGCTTTTGTAATAGTTATTAGCAGTAAAACAGGTTACATATTTATCTTTATTAAACCTGAGCTGTTTTCTCTTGCAGTACTCCAGTAATATTAGTGTTGAGAGTTTTAATGTGATGCAATGCCCTGGTAGGTCAACTGAGTACAGTGAAGTTGGCTTTGTTGTGGTCAGTGTTGTGTGGAAGTAGAATGTGTGTTGTGTCTTTTTGCCCATGTGCTGCTGGGATGCCTCTCACCTCTAATTGCCCCCGTTCTCCTCTCACAGGCCCTGGAAAGCGAGTTTGTGTCATGTCAGCTGCATCAGTGGATTGACCTTATTTTCGGCTACAAGCAGCGAGGCCCGGAAGCAGTGCGTGCCCTCAACGTCTTTCACTACCTGACTTACGAGAACTCCGTCAAGCTGGACAGTATCACTGACCCTTTGCTCAGAGAGGTAAGGCACACACACATCGCCATGGAGACAAAGCCCCTCCCCCCTCTCTCTTCCCCACCAGAGGCACAGCTTCCTTTCTCTATTTGTCCTGGCATGTGTTGGAGCTCCGGGAGCATTCATATCACGCATCTGTCAATCAATTATTGTGTCACGCAAATGTAACCCGTGAGAGAATTTGGCAGAGCTGCTGACTCATCATCTTGTTTTGGGATTAGTGTCATTTTGTGATGAACCGGGTTATTAATTTCCTCTCTCTCTCAGATAAACAGTAATTTTTTCATATCTGTCCACATTATTCATAGATCCTCTTAACATCACATCGTGGGCTTTTTTTCTTTCACATGCTGAATATACTGTATGTTGTTCGCTATAAACAGATCAATAAATCTGACTGAGCTCTATGATCAATCAACAGGGGTCACGAAGTCAATATGTGAGGGAGTGAATCCTCTTGTTCTTCAGCAATTAATTGAATATCTATTAGCTCGGCCGTACTACTCGTGAATAGCTTAATTGCGCAGAAGCGAAAGGGGACCAGAGACTGCAGCAGCTGGCATGCATTGTGGTACTTTCAGTTTGAGCTTGTCTCCTCCTGTGATATCCACCATCTGCTGTCTGCAAAACAAGTCATTTATATACTGTCACTTCCAGGGGCGCCTTTATTTATCAAGTGACCACTATGCAAATCACCTGCAGAAGATGTGGCTGATCTAATTACCAAACCATATTGTGAAAGGTTTGGTTTCCACCATTTCCAGGAAGATTTAGGTGATGCTTTCTTTATTTATCATATATCAGGCTGAGGGGATTTTAGCCCTCTTCTCCCCGCCTACTGTTACCCTGAGAGACAGTACTGTTGGTTAGTTAGTTGCACATTAGGGTCCCTGCTACTCAAACTCTCTAATTGTACCCAGCTGATGTCATTGCTATTGTGACATGTGATTGTATTTGTGCTGGAGAGAGAAACGGTCTCAGATAATTGCAACTGATCTGGTGCTCATGTGATGAGCGCTAATTGAGTCGAGCTTTCATACCTTCAATCGTGTTTCTCATTCCAGATGGATTCCTCCTCCTGTAACATAAAGTAAAACCTTGTATATGTGAACAACCTATATTTCTAAATACTAAAACATTGCAGTTTCCTGAATATGCACTATGAAGAAGTCTTTTGAAAAAGATTAACGTTTCAAAGCAGGTAATTGTAATTATACAGTAGAATTGAAAATTAAAAGATCTAATATTTGTCAAATATTCAATTGTATTGTATTACTTTAGATGGATATTTGTTTTACAGCCTGTATTGTGTACAGTATTTCTTTAGGCTGATCAGATTACATCAGTTTGACTATACTTTGATCACCTACTATGCAATACATTAAGTTGAGTTTCCTGCACAGAATGGGATCATTAAGGTAATTTAGTAGGCAATTTCCTACAATATTTAGTGTGGCATTATTCACAATATGATCTACCTCTCCTTCTATCTGGCCCAGGCCAGGTCCGGGCTGATTCAGTGAGGTGGAGCATGGAAAAGTGCTCAATGAATGTCTTGCTAAGACCTGCCCAAATGTGAAGATTGACTCCAGGGTATTGATTCATTCTGGGCCTGACAGGTGAAACTGCAGATCTGGCATTAGTCATAACAATTAAGGCATTTGAAAAGTCAATAAATTGGAGGTCATGAGGGATCATTTCCGCCCGTGTGTCAGATGGAAATGATGACTCCGGCGGGCCTCTGGATGAGGGCACGGTGACAGCTCCACTGGGCACACCGCAGAAACAGCGGTCCTTCTATGTGATGCTACTCCTGACAGCCTTCTCTTATGGAAAAACATGACAGCAGCCCCTTGAATCAAACCCTGCTGTGTCACTCAGAAGTAAACAAATTATTCATCAGTGGGACTCCATTCTTCCTCCGCTGCCACCGCCCCCTCTGATTTGACAAAGACAACAAAGTGTGCTACGGCTCGCAAATGAAGGGTTTGAAGAAGCTGAGATATATTTAAATAGATTTCACCTTGATATTCTCATAGTGAAGGGACTCAAGTGTTTAAATGCTTGACCTTTATGATAAAAAAACTCCCTTCATATGTTTAACATAGAATAGGATTCAGTGTGTATTGTCACAGACGATAACTGCATTAGAAACAATCACCTACTAGTGAACATATTGTTTGGGACATTTCTGCTCCCACTATACAATAGTGCAGATGTCAACTCCCAAGCTGTCAATCAAAAAACACCCTCAGGCTAATTCTCCGTTAGTACTTAACAATTTAAATAACTCCGAGTAGGATTATACTAAAACATTGGCAAATAAAGGATGAGCAGCAGTTTCTTTACTGAGCACAGCCTCACTATACTAGGTAGTTGGGTCTGTATGGTTGCTGTGCTGCTTTGTTTCTGTTTTTGTAATTATTTCGATGCTACCTCAAAGCCAGAAGTACTTAATGAAAACAATTTGTCAAAGGGTGAAAGCTTCATATTTGTAGTTGCCATGTGATCTCAGGTGTCGTGAGTCAGCATGATCCCACGCTGCTTAGTAGGTCACTGCAAGGCCGTGTTTGCATTCTGTCTGACAGAGCTGTTGTGTTTCTGCGTTGCATGAGTGCACTGGAGGATGCTGTTGGGGATCATCCTCCATGGAGTCTCTCTGTCACCAGTCTGGGAACCAGGCAGCAGATAGAGAGCGGAGCAGCTACTCACCTCCGAAGCCTTTTGCTCATGCCAAAATCGGATGCAAACAAAGTCACACAGACAGACATTCAGACACAGTGTGTTATGATGGATGTTTGGTGCTCACCCAAGCAAGGTGGTTGTTGCTGTGGGGGGAAGATCATCCAGATGGCTTTGGCAATAAGTGTCACTTATCAGCCAAAAAGCAGAGCCTGAAGTGACTTAAACTAATGAACTGCCTGTTAAGTGCTCTCCATCTCAGGCTGAGGTAGAGATACGTTTCTGACATACCTCACAGAGGATTACTGTCCAAGCTCCTCAGAGATATTGACATATTTTGATCATCTAGTGGAGGAACATGTTCTTGAGTTAACCTTTAACAAGTCCTACACCCCTTAGCCCGACACATACAAAAACACAGACAAATCTTCCTCCCCGCACTCTGGGAACCATCTTTGGGCGTCAAACGTTGTCTGAGACTACAGAAGTGAGATATGCAGCAGCCCAGCGGTATTAAATCATCACAAGAAATGTGGTGATGTTTTGCACATGGCCTCCTCAGCCTTTCTGATCTTAGTATCACGTTTCGTTATTTGAATAGACATTGTGACCTTCACCCTAACCTTAAATAGCCATAATTTCAGATGCTTATTACTTGAAAGACTGCGCTGTAAAGATCACTGACTAGCACTTAATGGTTGCCAAATGGGCTCAGCAACTCACATGAAACTTTCACTGCTGTGCGACAGCTCCTTTTTTGGTGCTGTGGAAGATAGGAAGTGACCAGGGGGTGTTGGGGGCGACTGCTTGGCTTGCAGGTGGCCTGTCCTTATTCAGTATCACCTCCAAACTTCGCTAGCCACATCTCCCTCTGTGGCATGTGCTACCCAATAGCTCATTTTGATAGTGAGTTGTGTGTACAGGCGAAGAAAATGAGGGCTAGTCACCCCGGCAGTCAGAAGGGCGGGCGAGGGGCTGAGCGATGTATGTTCCATTGTGCACAGTGGCAGTGACGGACATCTACAAGCTCCCCTCTGATGGTGGAAGTGGCTCCAGTCACATCAATCACTCCCATCGAGTGCCCCACTTTCAGTCAAGCTCAGCAGCTCTTCCTGCTTGTTTTTTCCTCACTTACGGATGGCAGGGGAGATATTTGTCCTTTAAATGGAAGTTATTTTCCTATAATAGTAAAGGCTTGATTCTTCCTATGTGTCTTTTTGTTTGTCACTTCTTTTTCCTTTCTTTTCCTTCTTAGTCTCAAGCATCCATTCTCCCTTTTCTCCCCATAAATCATCCCTCATCAAGGAACCCGGTGCCAAATTACCTTGGTCTGCTGTGTGATTGTGTGCTTCTGTTGCAAACGTATGTGTGTGTACATGGACATGCTTTTCTCCTTTGTTTCAAACACAATAACATCTAAAAGCAAGCCGGCCTGCTGCAGTCCTAGCTGCATGTCACTCCAGGTTAACGTTTATGCAGCGGGGGCCCCTGCGCCTGGAAATGGGAATGGTTAACTGAAGCATGTTAATAGGAAAAGGCTTGTCTCTTCCATACTAACACTTGGATGACTCTGCAGGCTGAGGGGGGGAGGGGGAGCACCCAGGCGGATTGGGAGTGCTCCCCTCTCCCTTTACCTCCCCCTTTTCTCAGAAGCACGGCTGAGTTAGGATTTGCTTGCATTGTCAAGTAACGCATTGACCCATCACTTTGATGCATATTGATTGTGACAGCCGCTCTCTCTCTCCCTCTCCCTCCCTCTCTCCCGCAGGCCACAGAGGCACAGATCCAGAGCATTGGACAGACGCCATCTCAGTTGCTTATTGAGCCACATCCTCCACGCAGCTCCGCCATGCACCTGGTGAGAGCAATGAGCATTCTGGGAAAATTCCCTGCACCTCTGGTGGTGGTGTGTGTGAAAGAGGATGTGTGGACCTTTGGTGGTGTGGGTTTTTGGGCCTTTGTGTGAACAAAATGAATCTTCCTGATTTCTTATTTCTACCCATTTCCTTTAATTCAATCTGTTGTGCTGACAAAAAAATGACGTTTCAGAAATCTAACATGTAGGTCACAGACACGCAATTTGACAACAATTCTCAGTTCCAGTTATCTGCACTGTTTCTAACTGTTACTGCCACCTAGCAGTGTGGTGTAAAGGGAAGAGTGCTCCCTGCTGGCCCAGTTGTTTCCTCTTTCTGCTGTAAGCTGCTCTTCCCTGTCTAATCCATGTAATAGCCAGCCTAGCCCTCATTATCCCCACATGGCTATCCCTGTTTCTCTCTCCCTTCAAGAAGCTTTGTAAGGCAGATCCCTTTGAGACCTTTTAGTTCAATTTCCTACTTTTTTCACCAGAATGTTTTCATAAAAGATGAGAGCTGAAACTGGTTTAAAACTACTAGTATTGTCACGATCCCTATTTCTTCCATCGCTTTAACTCCTGCTCCACATGTGGTTCCAACTATTGTTGTAAGGGTTGAGCTGAAAATCATAGTTGTGAAATAAGTACATCTTTAAAAACGTATGTAGTCTCTTTCATTGCTTCTTCTTTGTTGACCAAACTCAATCTGTCTGATACATGTGTATGCACCCTCACTTGAATTCAGCTCTCCTCTGTATCTGAACCTAGATCTAGCTCCAACCTTTTTCTAATTGCCTAAATACAAACCTTTTCTCCCATCTTTTCATACTTTCATCTTCTTATCCCTTCCTGCTCCATTCTCTTCCTCCTCATCTCCCACTATCACATCCCTCCACCCTTTACACTCTGTATTTTGTTTTCTTCCACAGAGTCCTCTTATGTTCAAAGACCAGATGCAGCAGGATGTCATCATGGTGTTGAAGTTTCCATCCAATTCTCCTGTAACGCATGTGGCCGCCAACACCCTGCCCCATCTTACCATCCCGGCTGTAGTCACAGTTACCTGCAGCCGTGTATTTGCTGTCAACCGATGGCACAACACCGTCGGTGAGTGAATCTCAGCACACATTCAAACATACACACATGTTTACCTGATAAAAAAATATAAAAAGTGCCACACCACATGTGATACCTACCACAGCAGCCGCCCTGTAAAATCACTTCATCACCGTCACACACAAACCTGCCCACCACTCATAATAGAGCTGTAGCCAGCTGGCTATGTGAGAGGCGAGCACCTCCTAGGTAAGCTGACCATGAGTGTTTCCACATGCTCCTTTTCAGACATGTGTGAACAACACAACCCACAGAGCCCCTCCCTGGGAATCAGCCTCACCTCAGGGTCAGAGGGCCAAAGCAATGGTTACTTGGAAATTAGGCCGCAACTGCACCACATTCTCCTCACACGTCCCCATCTGTCACTGCAGAGACACTCTGAGCTCCGGAGCAAAGAGTCCGCACTGTGTGGCTGCTAAGGCTGCTCCCACACTAATGAACACAGCTGCAGCACCCTCGCCATCCTGTCGGAGAGGAGGGAAATGTGGTTTGGCTTTTCAGAATAATGATGATAATAAGGGCTCCATATTTTCAGGCATGTTGCTGTGTTAAAACTGGCCCCAAATACAAATTGTATGGATAAAATGTCTCTATTTTAGTTTGACACAAAATGAAATCCCAGTAAGACGGATGGGAATATCTCTGATAGACCTTATGAAGGTTGTGTGTTTGTGTGTGTGTGTGTAAGAATGCACATGTGCAGACTCACAGGTGAGAAACCTCAATGATTCATTTCTGTATGCCTCCATGCATGAATCCAGGTCTCCGAGGAGCACCGGGCTACTCTCTTGAGCAGGCCCATCACCTTCCTATAGAGATGGATTCTCTTGTTGGTGAGTAAGCTTCCTGGATTTAAATGGAAAGTACAGCATCAAACAAAATAGACCATTGGCTTTAATATCTATTTTATCTTTGAGGGTCTGAGTTCTGTTCATCCTTTTTTCCCCCAGCCAACAATACAGGAAGCAACAAGCGTCAGATCACAGATCTAGTGGACCAGAGCATCCAAATCACCACACACTGTTTCGTGGTGACAGCTGACAACCGTTACATACTGGTGTGTGGCTTCTGGGACAAGAGCTTTCGTGTGTACTCCTCAGAGACAGGTAGGTTACAGTGTAAACTCTATTTGGTATAGAGGTGTGCACCGATGTGTGGAGGACTGAGCGCTATGATGGGAAAATACAGTATTGTCCCGGTTTCCTGTCGACAAGCCTTGTAGAGAAACTAATGACTACACTGTTATACATTTGAACACACTGATGCATCAAAAAGTTACTTCTCCTGCTTATTTCCTATCCATTGGTGATGATTCAGAAGGAGCAAGATGAACATATCGGTAACACACACGTTTAATTATATAAATGACTATTACTGCAGCTTGACAGGTGGCATTTACCTAATTGCTTCCAAACTTTGGGGTTACGACAACACAAGAGGTCAAGCGGATCGTAAGGATGAGGACAAAATCTGTTTATTTTTCTTTTCACATAAGAAATACTGCATGCTTTCACCCTTTCTATCCTAAAATCTTTTATGTATTAAAAACCAAGTGGATCTTGTGGTCTCTTTTAAGAGATCACAAGATAAAAAGGCTGGGAACCAATGAATTAACCATATTTGAGATATTTCTTCCACTGCTTCCTTTCTCATCTTAGGCTTTGAAAACACAGCCGGTAGTCATTTTGCCATGTTGCATTTGAGGAACTTTTGACACTAAAAACATGTTTGTACATCATTTCTTCAGGCAAGCTGACCCAGATAGTTTTTGGACACTGGGACGTGGTGACATGTCTGGCCAGATCCGAGTCTTACATCGGGGGAGACTGCTACATCGTCTCTGGGTCCAGGGACGCTACGCTGCTGCTGTGGTATTGGAGCGGACGGCACCATATTATTGGCGACAACCCCAATAACAGTGAGTATGCATGTGCTCACACATGAACACGTGTAAAGTAGCATCGCCCTCTGGACAAAGTTACAGGAATCCTCACAATGTTTAATACTTTACCAATAAAATATACTCATTGTAAAAGTCTAGAAAAAAGGTGCATGAGTTCATTGCTAGTATTTTCAACAAGTTGTATAGGAAGCACGAGCCTTTGATCATCACTGGAGAAAAAGGAATTCTCCCCTAGAAATAAAATAATGATAAGAGACAGGGAGAGGGTAATTTATCTGCACTGTAGCTGTGATATATTAGTGTGATTTATTGCATTGAGCTGTGCTTCTTTCAAGTAGAGGACTCCAGATGTCTTGGCATTCAAAATGGTAGACCCCAGTGTGTGATTTCTGCTGCTCAGTTCATTTAGTTGTTCATTCCCACTGATTGTCTGTGTTCAAAACAATCCATCAGGGTAGGGGGAAACAGACAGTACAGTACAAGTGAGTAGCACCATATATGGTGAGGAATAGAAATGTGAGAGGAGGTAGAGTTTTTGTTTTATTTGTAGATGACAATTCATTGAGTGTATGTGTGTACGGGGGGTGGGGTGTTAGAAGATCTTGTGTTTCCAATTGTCACAGATTCTGGGAGCTCCGTATTAGATGCGAGTGTTCTCTAATTAACTTCACTGAGGCTCAGACAGTTAATTAAGAATTTCAGCTTGGTTGCCTCCAATTAGCAAGGGGCAATAGCACTGGTGTTCCTGCAGCAGGGAAACAGTATTCCCCTGATATTCACACTTCTACTGCCTACAATGCACCTTCAACGGACACAATGGAAAAAGCCACGTTACTAATCTGAAGAAACAAAAGACAGGATGTGTTTTCACTGAATCAAATTACCTACAATCTTTTCTCAATATCTCATCAGTTAAGCACGATGTCAGGGACACTGTGGAGCCAACAGTTAATAATCGAGCTTTGTTCAAGAATGCAGAGTTTGGGAACTTGGAGAAGAACAAGGGTAGTGTAGGAAAATGACTGTATTTTTTTAGCCAGGAAGCTCCCACTGTAATACAAAATAGTGTGTAGCAGGGGGTCCTGGTCAGAATCAGCTCACTTTGTAAACTGTATGTTTGACAATAAGCATTATACAAATCTCTACAGCTGGCAAACATCAATCATCCTCAAATATACCTGGCTTTTCACAGGATCATCAGGGATAAACCACTGACGCCCTTTAATATCTTTACACTTGAAGCCCTCAAATAAATGTCATCGCGACAAAATCCATTTCTTCCATCGCTTATCCGCTATTTCATTGAACAATCGTTTCCACGAGTCCCATTCTCGAGATTTCATGCCTATTATATTTTCTATAATGCCGGTTGAAGGTTGTGTGAATATGTAGTAGCAGCAGCCCTCCGGATCACTGCGTCCTCATCAGATGTGGAGGGCCAGAGAAATTGATTTCACCCGCGCCCCAAAAGGCTGCATGTGTCTTAAATGTGTAATAATTAAAATAACTTCCAGCTCAATCATGGCCCTGCCTCTCAGATCCAGCCCATCACACCGGTGCCAGGGATATTTGCACCGGGTAATTGTGGTGGCTGACTTCGACTCGTCCCCAGGGCTAGGAGAGGGTGGGGGGGGGGTACACAGTGCAGGCTGATTGAATCTTTTGTCGGGTAGGTGAGCTGCACAAGGTCCCTTTTTCCCCCTGGAGGCCTTTTCTGACACTTGTCCTATTCAGCTCCCCTCAGCAGAGGATGCTGGACTGACAGCCCGGCTCAGGTCCTGGTCTCTGAGGGGCCGCGCTGCATCGATCACAGTCCGGCTCTCTGCCCCACTACTGCTGCAGAGGGGGGGAGGAGGGGAGCAGTCTGACACATGTCCACATCCTCTATCAGGACTTTACTGTCATCCAGGTGGAGAGAGGAACTTTCACTGAATCAGCTGAACTTTGAGTCATGTGGGACACCAAATGCAACTTAATGTTATGGCACTAGTGTTCTGAATAGTGGTGCATTTAAGAAACTGTGGTTGAATTAATTTACTTTTTAAATAATTGTAAAATATTGTATTAATTACAATTTAGAAAAAAGTATTCAGAAAAGTTTTCCAAATAAACCGAAATGTGACTCCCTAAAGCCTTATTAACCCATAATGTCCTATCTACCCCTTCACTAATGGTTAAATGCGTTTAATACTTACATGTAATTGTAAATATAAATTTTGGACAGTTTCTCTTCTTTCCATTGCCTTTATTCCATCTGAACTTCTTCCTCTGTTGTAAAATACAGATCATTACCACTGATTTGATTATTTTAGTGGCGGACTCCAAACTAAAAACGACTCCTAAGACACATCAGCATCACAGAATATGAAGTGGGGTTCATTCTGTATTGGTGATCAGTGCTTTTGAAAAACAAGACTTGAGGTCAGCTGTGGGTGCCGTGAAACTCCCCTCACTAACCTCTCCCCCGGCCGTCATCAATCATACGACACACGGAATGAAATCAAGTGGCTCGGCTGCCATCGGCGGGCATCCCTGCATTTACATGACAATTCAGAGGGACCGCCCTGGTAGCAGATGTGTGTCACATCCACTGGGCTTGTGTTTATTTGATTTTATTGCCTGATGAAGGTGTGGCGGTTCTGCAGACCATTGCAGAGCATTTCCAATTCAGAAATGGAGCACCAGTGAATTTAGATGGCCTATTCAGGGATTCATTGTTTTCAATCTCAGACTTCAAATGTCAACAATTAAACCAAGTAATTTATTATATTGTCTCTCTTGTTTTTTAGGTGACTACCCAGCTCCACGAGCAGTTTTGACGGGTCATGACCAAGAAGTAGTGTGTGTGGCAGTGTGCGCAGAGCTGGGCCTGGTCATCAGCGGAGCCAAAGGTCAGTGTGCTTTCTGTCTCCCTTTAAGGTCACTGTCATCAGAGAGGAAACAGGAAGTCAGGATCACTCGCGCTTGAGCTTACTTGTATACTGTTGGTTACAAGTCTATTACCAACACGCATAACAGACAGACATTTATTTAAAAGATCCCTCTAGACCAGCATTTTTACCCTGATGAACGACATGCAAATGCCTGACGGAAAAAGCTAAGACCAGGAATCTCTGTACGTTATGCTTTTAAAACTGTAAAAATAACATTGTATGTATTTTCTAGAAGACAGAATACTAGATGTTTTACATGAGCAGTTGGCTCACACTTGTCTGTTTTCTCTTTGGCAGAGGGCCCATGTCTGGTCCACACCATCACAGGGGACCTGCTGCGGGCTCTGGAGGGGCCAGAGTACTATCAGTGCCCACGGCTTATCTCAGTATCCAGTGAGGGCCACTGCATCATATACTACGAGAGGGGCCGCTTCTGCAACTTCAGCATTAATGGAAAACTGCTGGCACAGATGGAGGTCAATGATTCCACCAGGGTAAGCTGACTGTAGACACCACTACAATCCACTTGAGATGCTTCTTTGTTTATCTGCAGTCTAAGATACTTCAACTCTGTGCAGTGATTGCTTGGTGTTTTGACTTTCGGTAAAATATGTGCAACAGGATGTTTACTGATGGCTACCAACTGATTTTGAGATTTCATATTATTAGAAAAAATCTATCGACAATTGTAAATCTTTAATTTGCAGTCTTGGCTGCTGCACATCATTCTCATACTGTACTTCCACAATCTCAAATGGGGTCTTTGTTTCATGTAATAAAATACATTTCCGAAGAAGGGACAATAAAATAAGTCGCAAGTCAGATGTAGGTACCCTCCTTTCTACTGCAGGCTATTCTCCTGAGCAGTGATGGCCACAACCTGGTGACAGGTGGAGATAACGGCGTGGTGGAGGTGTGGCAGGCCTGTGACTTCAAACAGCTCTACGTCTACCCCGGCTGTGATGCTGGCGTCCGAGCCATGGACCTGTCACATGATCAAAGGTCAGAGCAAACATTTGTATGGTAGATAAATGTTGAGGCTACAGAGACAACGTATACAGAAGGCCATCTTGATGAATTGTCTTCCACACGTCACAGTTTTTCATTCATTGTGTTTTAATCACAGGAGGTAGTTTTGAAACTTTCAAATAATAGCTTACATTTAATACACCTCTCAGCCACTTTTCCCCCCTAGCAAGCATCTGTCATTTTATGGATTATTTAAAAAATGTTATAAAAGTAATATGATATGCAATAAAAAAATCTAAAACAGAGTATGCCACAAAATGTCATACAATTATTCTATTTAAATCCAATCCAAATGTCATCATTATGAATGTCTAAAAAACACATGATGCCATAAAATAGTATGCCAAGGAAAACTAATAAAAAAGTCCATTGTATAGCATGTCATGAGAAAAAGTCCTTCTAATATCCTATTCCTTTCCCTTGTTGTTTTCATGTGTAGCATGACCTCCTATGCTCCTTCTACAGTCACAAACTGTATAGTGGTTGTTTTGGGTTTAGGAAGCTCCTTTTTTTTTTTTAGCCACATCCTATTCTTCCTTGTGCTTGTGGATCTTTTTCAGCAGCCTCCCTCCCTCCCTGTCTGCTAGCCCCCCTCTCACCTGCATTACTCAGCAAACCTCCTCACTCTCTTGCCCCACCTCACCCTCTTATTTTTACTATAAAAACTTCATAGTCAAATATGCCTTTAAAATATCATAAACATAATAATACAGTGAGTCAAACTAACTATGAAGAAGTCACATACTGTAATGTCATGAAATATTTCACAGAGTATGATATGTCCCTAAGCCATTGAATAGTTTTCCACCAAAAGTCTTAATGTCATAAAAAAGTCAGAGTATAGTAGAACAATTGTCATACTATATTATATATCGTCCTATAAATCTATTAAATGCCCAAAAAGTCAAGATGCCTATTATTGTATGCTATAAAAATGAAGTCATAGTAATATGCCCGAAAAATATAATTTAAATTATAATTAAGAGTGCATCAAACTAAATCAAGTAAATTAATTTTATAATAATTACATACCATTAAATGGTCATATGAACGCATAGAAGTATGCTATAAATGTCAAAATAAAATCATAATTTAGTAATTCCCCAAAAATGTTATGAAATATCCCTTACTACATTACACATCATACTAATATTCTATTAACTTGCCATGACTCATGTAACAAGTATAATAAGCAGTAGATATATAAGATACATATTAAAGTAAGTAATTAAAAGGTCATGAAATAAGGCAGAATACTCATAAAAGTCATAAAATAGTATACAACGTAAAATAAAAAAACGTCTAGTATGCCAAAAGCTGTTTTATTTTTCTATGTCAACTAAATGTCATAGTATGTTTAAAAGTCAATAGTAAAACATACAATGTTATATAAAATATCAGTACAGTACAAGAACTCAGGTCTGCTGTGCTCCTAATTATTTTCAAATCAAAATGAATTTCTGTTTAAATAAGGTGACAGAGATAATAATAGATTTTGTCGATAAATAAGAAGTGCTAGAGAAAAGTTAGTTAGTAGGATACCCACCTTCCTTTACGATGAAACGGAATTAACAGTTGCTATTGAGACAAAAGTTACAAATGCACTTATTTTGATACCTAAGTCAGCAGCATGTTTTTCCCAAACATTTGAGATTGATCTGGAGTCATGTAATGGGTGCCGTGTTGTTGGGCGACAGTGTTTGCTCTCGGGCTATGAGCCTGACGTCATCATGTGACCCTGGCAGGGAAGAGAGGTTAGAGAGTCCGAACATTAATGCTGCTCTTCAACGCCACAGGCCACACACACTCCCCCCCCAGCACTTACAGTGGGCCGTAACAGAGGCCTGGTTCTTGTGCAGAATGACTCTGCACCATCATGATTAACTGCACAACCTGTGAAGCTGAGCAGATGATAGAGACGGGATTACATTTGTTAACAGATTTAGTTTTAGTGTTAATCTAACATCTAAGAGGCAAAACACATCAAGGACTTAAACACTGCATATAAGTACTACAATCTATTTGTAAATGTCTTTGAATACCGCTTAACACATCACTTAATTGAGCATTTTAAGAACCCCGTGATTCGGTTAGTGTCTTTCTTCAGTGAGTTGACGTTAGGTAACACAAGGGAGCCATGTTGCAGCTTCACTTACAGCGGGGCGTTCTGCCTCAGCTCTGTTCATTGTGCTTGAGCATTTAAGCCCTTGGGGTGTAGCAGTATAAGACGACCCTGTGAAATCAGCTGCTTTTCCTACATACCAGCCAGCCAGCCGTGGACTCAAGAGCAGAGGGTTGCAGAAAGATACCAACACTCAATGGTCTCCTTCAGTTGTCAGAGGGACCCCAGATTGAACCATAACAGCCCCTCATGACCTGTGATCACTTTATAACCAACTGTTAATATGCATGAAATACATTTTTATCAATGAACACATTTTGTAAAACGTGGTGGCTTGTTACACATGTAAACACATTGGAAATAACTAATTATACAGTAGTTAGATTTGCAAAAAATAGGTTGTGTTGATTGTGTTACTCTAATTTTACGAATTCTTCAGTTTATAATGCATTTCCCGACATTCAGATTTAATATTTGTTTGTGGTTTTTTGTTGGCTCTTCAGGACATTGATCACAGGCATGGCGTCTGGCAGTATCGTGGCATTTAACATTGATTTCAACCGGTGGCACTACGAGCATCAGAACAGGTACTGAGGAGAGACACAGCCACGCAGCAGGAGCGTTCAGAGAGATCTAACCAACCAGAGGCCGAGCTGCAGGAAATCCACAGAGCATGGAGGACCTCCAGTGGGCTGCAGGACATCACCATGGTGACACTTATAAAGAACAAAGTGTGCTCACATGTGTTCATCTGGCCTGGAGAATCTGGATGAATTTGCTGTTGGTTTTCACGTGTTACATGAGCACCAGCCGTCGACTTCCCCAACTGAGCATGAGCGACTGAGATGAACTTAATAACACAAACACACTGTAAGCGTTTAAGTTGCTGTTCCGAATTGTGAAAATGCAAAACAAAATGAATCCTCTGTTACGAACATTTATACAACATTTGTATGGCAGACACATATCTCACATGGGACACTTTTCTAGAGGAAACCAGTGAACCTGTAATGTAAATATGGACAGTGTAAAGTGATACTTCCCTGTAAAGACTGATAGATCTGAATGCTGTTAGACTAGCCACCATGTTGCCGTCATCTTCATCATGCGAGCCATGTATAATGTTCTACATGTCTCCATTGACTTCAGATATTAGTTGGGTGTAAAACATATATATGGCCCTTGTTGCTCATTGTTATTAATATTGGCCAAATGTGTGTACGTGAAAAGACAAAATGTTTGTGGTTCATTTGTTGTTTGATTGTCTTTATGGAAAAAAAGTTAAAATCAGTGTGAGCGTTGTCCTTTGTGAAATACTTGTTTTTCATAATGTCAGTGAAAAGGATAATTGTGGTATTTCCATATTCACTTTAAATTAAAGGATAATTTTATTATAAATGGCAAGTAATTAATGACTTACTGTGGGTTCCTAAAGTATTTTCAAGCGGGACATTTGAAAAAGCAGTAATCAATGTTTTGATTTGTTCTTTCATCTTCTCCCAAAATTAAAAGACAGATTTGTATCTCATGACTGTTTACGTTTGATAAAGCTGTAAGACAATTCAAAGGAAGTGAGATTTTAAAGACTATAATGTTGGCCCTGCAAACATTAGTCCTGTTACTTCTGCATATCACAGTTTTCAGTATTCCTATTTTTGAAAAGAATGTTTGCTTGTCCATTTTAAATCTGTGTATTCATGAACATCAGTCCGTGCTGTAACTCGATGCATTGGTAAGCAATATTCTGACTTGATAGCTGAACAGGTCGTGTTTCAGCTGTGACAAAAATATCTAATAATGAACATGATGGTGTTCCAAAAATGACTATAGTGTATTTTTGGTGATAAATGAGAAGTCTGTCGCTGTGAGCTGACACATTTAAATGAACAAAATATGCAAATAGATTTTGAGTTTGCATTCTGATGTTTCTAGTGGGTCTACTAGACACCAAACTACCTTCTCCCTAAATAATTTCCGCTTAAAATGAGTTTGACAAATATTTAGTAATGTAGCAATTCAAGTTAAGGTTAAGGTAGGTAAGTTTGAGAAACCGGCTCCAGATACACTTTTTGTTATATTCCATGGAATGCTCTTAACACCCCGATAGCAATGAATATCTGAAGTGCTTTGACAAAAAATCCATAAAAAAAATGTCATCTGTGGAAGCCGTAGTACTGTAAAATCATGTGGACAAACTTATCTCGTACCCTCATTGGTCATGTAGGAAGGAAGTGGCAGATTTTTTCCAGCTGTGTATTTTCAAATTCTAGCCTAGCCCAAATACCTACCCGACCTTTAAGTTGTGATTCCTATATTTTATTTTAATTGCCAATTATTTTAGTTTTGGAAAAGGGTAGGATATCGTTTGATGCTTATGAAATCCAAAAAAAAAAATTGATAATTGTAAAATTCAGCTGCTATAATTATTATTATTATTTTTTAAACTGAATAAATAAACCGGTGTCAATCGTTTTTCTTGTTGAGCTTTTACTCGTGCAATTGTGTAGCCTGCCCCAAAAACGTGAATGCATGTTTTAATAAAACACTGATTAAGAATGTATAACTATTGCTATATTATAAACTATAAATAATGCAATGGTGGAATCTTACGCCAATATGATAAGCTTGATGATGCTGCCCCCTGCTGGCTGAATGTGTTGCTGCAGGTTTGGTGGGTTCACTGCTTGTCTTGCAAAAACTTTACAGCTGACTCACAAATTGTCTTTTTTTCTCTTTAGGTGTCTTCAGATAAAATTGTTGGACCTATGATTTTTCTTTTTTAACCATAAAAGTATTTTTCTTACCAATTCAAAAAAAAAGTACTCTGTTTTGTATTTATTTAGATTTTTTATGGCATCCGTACATTAATGAAATATGGATAAATATAATACAGAACGTGCATTCCCCGTCTGCTTATAACTAATACTGACATTCCCAGTTGTCTTATCATTGTCATGGTGTATTAACAGTATATATTAATGCTTTTCAGATTTTTAAAAGCCTTGAAAGCATATACAATCCCCAAATGTCACTGTTCCAACTTGCTTTCCTTGTGCTTTTTGGTTCACCCCCTTTGAGTCAAAAACGTAAAAGCCCTTTTACAACAAAGTCCGTGGTGTGACATTACATTCCAGTTAAAATATGTATATACAAGTTTGAACTTAGCTGTGGTATGACTATATAATGGAACTGCATTCACCAAGACATCACTTACAATGACAACAAGAATGGTTTCCTCTCTGACAGGCGTATATCAAACAGTAGAAGACCAGAACAGCTGATTAAGGATGCATATTAGCACACATGCAGGTTACAGTCTCTGAAAAAAGGAACAAGACATTCACATCCATGAATATTTGGTCTTCAGGTGAACCAATGTATGGAGTTGTCAGAGAACATTACAGTACATACAATCTATAAGCCAGTCTTCTCAGTCATGTTATTCGATCATGTTATCGAAAAGACCATCACATATTCAAATAATGGATTTTACTGGAAGCACTTTTGTTTGCCAATATTTTACCCCGAAAAAAAAGGTGCCAATTGCCCCCATCTTATAGAGAAGTGTGTCAGTTGGTTGCTAATAATACCAGCAACAGATCCATTCTCATTTATTCCAGCATTTTGTGGGACACATTTGTTACTGCACTCATTGAGCAACGCACCTAATTGCACTTAAATCCATATGTGCCAAGGCAAGGCTTTAAACATGCACTTACTACCAACTATACATCACTGACATTCATCTGCACCACTGAATTACAACCACTCTCACAGACGTGTAACATATATGTTTCAATAATCATCCTGAAGCGCCCAGGTGAGCTGGACCATCAACAGTCAAACATTAGTGCCCTCAATTATCTTAAAGAGTCATGCTACTGGGTGGCAGGAGAACATCTGTCCTACACAAAACAAATGTTCAATTCAGATAATGCTTAATGATAATGCTATAGCAGCAGGTTTTTAAGTTATTTAAGTCCTCTTAAACTTCGTATTCAGGTACAGTAGAGTGTAATCAAGATGTTGCACAGTACCCCTGGAAGGTGACTTTTACAGTCAATGTCAAATTTAGAGGGTTATTTTATAACAAGTATTTGTGTTCAAACCATGATAAGTAAAATGTACTGTCACAAAATAATGTAATTCCTTTTTTAAAAGCTAAGTTTTAAATGTTTTGCGTTTGCAACTCCCATTAAAGCCAAGTGCTTTATGCATCAGGTTGTCTTTCTTGCAGTACAGATTATAAACCACTAGAGGGCTCTAGAGTACTGCAATGAACCACTATGAACCACTATGCTGGGCAGAAATAAGGTTTTAGCAGTTTGGATAACTTTTTGAAAGGAGGGGTGTGTATATAATATTGTTGTATGCTCTTAAGGCATATTCTTTGATCCAGAGACACATTTGTCCCTTACTCAGATCAATCCATTTATTTTATGAAGAAACATTAAATGGGTACAGGTCAGTAATGAAGTGTGTACATTTCCAACTTATAAGAGTAAACCCCATGTGGGTCTTTCAGTTTTGCACTACACCGCCTCACATTTCTCCACGTGAAGGTGGACAGTGCTTTGGCCTCGGGAGGCTGTTAGAACGGAGGCATGGGGGAACGGACCGTGCCAGCTGAACCCGGGGAATAGTCCTCGGGGGTTAGCTCGGCGGCAGAGAGGCCATGGTTGGCACTGCGTGAGGCACCGGCCCCCATACTGCGTGGGAGGTGGGGAGAAAGCTTCACATCTTGGTTGCGTCTTCGTCGGAAAACTTGCTTCTCCTTATCAAGTGGCGTGGTCTGAGAGAGGGTGACACAGCAGCTGTTAAGATCTCTACAAGACCACGGTGATGAGGAGTGGCATCCAATCAACCACCACTGAGACACTTGGCAAATGTTAAATGAGCCAATGTTTGCATGCAGTTGTATCTAAAAAGCTGCATTTACTTCACTTGTTACAGTTAAACTTCTTGTGACAGAAAGTTTAACTTCATCTAGTCTGTTACAGCAGTAAGAATGAACAACAAAATAAGGTAAACTGCATGACCAGGCGAGAGGAAACCGTTGCAGCACTGGTGAGATGAAGGAATGTGATGAGTGATGGATTTTAGGAGGTGAACAAGAGGCAAGGTGAGGAGGGGAAATATCTACATTAAGGGGAAATGGGTCAAATGAAATACTGGGAATTGAAGACTGCCAGCACTTTTATCATGAAAGCATTGCATATTTGCACTATGCTTTGTCATACCTTATCCAATATACTCCTGGATGCTGGTAGTGGTCCAAAGACCCTGACCTCTGGATGGTCAAGTCCTTGTTCAGCTGAGCAGAGAGAGACGAGCGCAACTCAGAGGAACACCTTGAACTCAAAGCATCTCTGACCTGGGTAGCATTAAGGTGCACAATTCTAAACTTTAGTCAGTTAACAGCTGTGTTGGAAAAAAAGGAAAACTGAGTGTCAGTGCCAACTGACAGGGAGGAGTGCAACCGATGCCCATTATGATTGGCAAGTATTACCATGGTAAGCAAATTGACTTCATTTCTGCCAATTGTACAAATCCAGCTGAGCTTTAAAACTATTTAAGAAATCTTATCTACCGAAAAAGGTGCTGACAGTCAATCTAAAGGAGGAGGATGAAAGGCCAGAGCACACACAGCAAGGCCTGGGAGCGTGAGGCGGATGGATGGACTGATGGATACACAGAATATAGCCAAGAAGTGACTCAATAAAAATACAAAGATGAGTAATGAATTAATTTGCTGTTTTGCAAAGACAGACACTGTCAGGTACAACTAAATAACAACTGAATTGTAATGACAGCATACAGATAAATATTAAAAGCATTTGCAAATGTGATTTTTACATTTTGAATAAGATCCAAAGAATCTTCGCTACAACACAAAAAAGAAAAGAGAAAATATCTAGTCATGCAGAGCTGCATGCCGGGTCCAAGTGTAGGGTTGCAGATCAGTGCTTACTGTAATGACGGACACTCCTGCTGCGGTGCTGCTGAGCTTGGGCCCTGTGTTGAAGTGTTTCTTGATCTTGCCAGCCACAGGCAGCTGGTGCTCATTCTCTGACACACCATCATCCTGGACAATTCAAAGAACAAAGTTTCAGAAAGTCCACCTACTGCCCTATACTGGCCTCTTTCTGATCAATGCCCGTTCTACACAGGTGATTCTGGTTACATTTTTTGAAAGCTGAACTTACATTAACCCAGCGGTGATCGAGCACCTGTGCAGCTGTGCATCTCTGATCCACGTCTACCTGCAGCATCCAAGTGATCAGAGCCTAAATAAAGACAGAATACATTATTATACTGGATACTCAATGCTATGAGACAACAGTACTCAAAGATGCTGGTGTTTCACATGGAGCATAACGATGGCGGATGAGGAGAACATTTCCACACACACACACCTTGGCATTTTCAGACACATTGTCCCAGTATGGTGCAGGGAAATCCAGCTGGTCCTTCAAAAGCTGTTCAAGCAGAGCCTCCTGATCTTCACCACTGCTGATGTAAATAAAACAACATGTATCCTATAAAGCTCAAAGTAAGTTCCACATAATAGCCTAGAATGTGATTGATATATTTTATTTATGTCATTAATTTGCATCAGGTTAACATCAAAATAAACGTCCTGAAAGGAACACATACCCACGGAAAGGTGGAAAGCCACACAGAAGTATGTAAGTGATGACACCAGCTGCCCAGATGTCCACCTTGAGGCCATACCTGTAATTGAAGAAACATAAACCAGGTATCAGAGACTAAGTACTTCTGCAAGTAGCAATACTCCACAACTGTACTGGTCATTTTACATGAAAAGGACATGCCTTGTCTATTATGTTTCAGAAAATGACTGACTCACCCGGTCTCAGCGACTATCTCCGGTGCTACATAGGTCGGGGTGCCACACACGGTAAAGAGGGGCCCGTTGACGATGGTAGCCAAGCCAAAATCACCGAGCTTCAGAGACTTACTTCCATCCTGGTGTTCAAATACCTGTTGAAAACACACAATAAGAAGCCACAAGAAAAAAAGGTCACAAACTAATGAATTGCTGTGATAAATATTAGATATTAGGAGCTCAAGTGAGATGCACCTCTTGTTTGAGTTTCACTTTTTGTTTAGCTTCTGGAGTTTTCGTACACATTTCATAATGTTATTAATTTGTCCTATATATTTTACATGTGTTCATGTAATTGTAAGCTCTAAGTGCAAGCTTGTATGAACAAACTAAAATGAATCACAAAAAAGTTGCTTGAAAAAGGAATGAGGAACAATTAATATGGAAGATGGATCCATTAGGTCTGAAAATGGGAAGCTTTTCAATGTAGCGCCACTCACTGCCAGTGCAACATCTAAAGAGTCATACTCACCAACAGGTTTTCTGGTTTTATGTCTCTGTGGACAATTTTGAGGCTGTGAAGGTACTTGATGCCGCTTGCCAGATTGAACAGCAAACTGCTGGCGTCTCGCTCTGTGTATTTGTTTGAGGAGGTGATAGCATCAAAAAGATCCCCGCCCTGTGAAAGAGTATTTAAGTGTTAAGGGCAGATGCAGATACAACTTTAGCCATTAACAGGAAGCCATTTCTATAGACTAACATGAACATACAAAATTAACAAAAGTAATGTTATCAAACAGATCATAAAAACTCAAATTAAATGTTGATAACACAAACATATAGATAACAAAAAATCACAATTGGCTCTACAATGTTGCTTCTTTGCTGGAAATGTTTTTAAGAACTACCAAATGTGTAGTACCTTAACCAACTCCATTACGAGATAGAGTTCACTACTGGTGTCCATTTCCTCAATAAGGAGAACTATGTTGGGATGTTTCACACGCCGAAGGATTGACACTTCGCTCTGGATCATGTGTTCCTGGGTAACAAAGAACATTATAAACACTGTACAGTAAACACATTTTTATAAACATGCACATCTGTGGAATGTTAGATTGTGGGGCATCCTTTCAGTCATTTCAGGTCAAATATGAGGGACAAAACTATTTAGAAATGTGGAATGTCTATTTAATAAGGGTTTATGTAGAGGTGTTTTTAAAACTGAATAGTTCTAAAAATATTTGTTGTTGTCCAAGAGGAGACAGCACCATCTGCTGACTCATGAAGACAATAACAAAATTGAATAAGCATCCAAAACAGAACTCCATTAAAAAGCTGTACTGCTTAGCTAAACTTTATGCGGGTTGGATAATTTAACTGTTGCGGGCTGCGCCTGGGCAACAGCGCTGCTGATAGGATCCGGCGTGCAGTGGTGGACAACTTGCTACAAAACTGTGACATTCTATGCTTGCAAGAAACCTTTTTACCAAAGCAGGATTTGGGAAAGTTGAACTCTCTTAATGAACATTTTCACGGGGCTGGTGAGTCTACTACGGACCTATCTCTGGGAATAGTAAGAGGAAGGATAGCGGGGGGCGTGGCTATCCTGTGGCACAAAAAGCTGGACGCTGTCATTAATGTCATCAGGCTTGAAGTTGAATGGTGTATTGCTGTGCAGATCAAAATGAATAACAAGGAGTAGTCTCTAGTATTCTCAATGTATATACACCGTATGAGTCACAGCATAATGAAGATGAATACCTGAACAGACTTGCTTTTATACATTCTTTTATTGTTGATAATCATTCCACCAGTGTTTATATAGTGGGTGATGTCAATGCTGACATATCAGACAAAAGTTCCTTGTTTGCTAAGCATATGCTACAGTTATGTGATGATAACAATCTTATTTTATCAAGCCAAATACTTTTGCCTACAGATAGCTATTCATATATAAGCGAGGCCTGGCACACAACTTCATGGCTTGACCATTGCATAAGCACTGCTAATGCCCATGACATTTTAAGATCAATTGAGATTGTGTATGAGGCATCAATGTCTGATCACATTCCTTTTGTAATGTCACTAGATTATGATAGTCTCCCTGAGATGTCTCAGGAGGATAAAAATCCTTGTAACACTAAAGTGGATTGGTCCAAGCTCACAAATGAGGATAGGCTATTGTACTATGGGAGAACTGATGTCCTATTGAGTGGTGTATATCTACCCAAAGTAGCAACTCTGTGTGTTGATGTGGGTTGTAATGAAAGCTCTCACCGTGAAGACCTCTGTAACATGTATGATTGTATTGTGGGAGCTGTATGTGAGGCCAGTAGACCGTGCTATACCTACTCTGGGAAAAGACACAACGTCAAGCCAGGGCGGAATAAACCTGTGCCTGATCAATATGCTGAAGCTAAGAATGCTTTTGGGACCTGGGTCCGGGCAGGAAGGCCCAGAGAAGGGCCTGTCCTGGATCTCAAAAAGCGTACAAATGCTAGATATAAATATGCAGTTCGTTATGTCAACAAACATACAGAAACATTGAGAGTGGATTCTATGGCTGAAAAGCTCCTTCATCATGATGTGACTGGCTTCTGGAAGGAGGCGAGAGCTCTGAACAGGGCCAGTACGTCGTTACCATGTACCATAGAGGGAGTATCTGGAGCCGATAACATATCTGAGTTGTGGAGGCAACATTACTCTACTATACTTAATTGTGTTAAAAGTGACCCCTACAAAGTTGGTAATGTTGTGAAAAGTGACACAGTGGGAATCACAGCTAATGAGGTTTATCGAGCAATTGCACAGCTAGCTGATAACAAAGCATGCGGCTCTGACCGAATCACTGCAGAGCACCTTAAACTGGCAAGCCCGAAGGTTGCAGTTCTTCTTGCCATTTGTTTTACTGGGCTCATGACTCATGGTGTGTTGCCGGACTCCATGTTGACTGTTACTTTGGTCCCTGTCATTAAGGACAAAGCGGGCAAGGTAGGGGGCTTGGATAATTATAGACCAATTGCTCTAGCCAGTGTGTTATCCAAATTCCTGGAAAGAATTTTGTTGGACAGATTATGTTCTTATTTTTGTACCTCAGATAACCAGTTTGGCTTCAAGGCTAAGCATGGTACTGAGCTATGCATCTATGCTTTGAAGGAAATGGTAGAAACATATAGAAGACAGTGTTCGATTGGTTTTATTGATGCCTCTAAGGCTTTTGACCGAGTTAACCATCATAAACTGTTTTTTAAATTGAGACAAAGGGGTGTGCCCAACAGTATAATTAGGATCCTGGCTTATTGGTATGCCAACCAGAGCATGCGGATCAAATGGGAGAATGCAGTCTCGGCGCCATTTGGTGTTGGTAATGGAGTCCACCAGGGGGGGCTCCTCTCACCATGCCTTTTTAATATCTATATGACTGATCTATCAGATGATTGACGTGTCTGTAAAGCAGGATGTGTGATTTTTAATGTGATTGTAAACCATCTTATGTATGCCGATGATTTGGCTATTGTTTATAGCAACTGTATCAACATGTGTGTTCTGATTATGGTGTCAAATTTGATGTTAAATACAATGCTAAGAAGAGCGCAGTAATGATCTGCAGAGCAAAAGGGGATAAGAACCTTGGTTTTCCAACATGCTATCTGTCAGGGCAGGTGCTGTCTGTTTGCCGTAAAACTAAGTATCTGGGAAACATCATCACAGATGAAATGGCTGATGATGATGATGACATGTATAGACAGACAGCGTCGTGTCTTATATACACAAGCTAACATGTTGGCTAGAAAATTCTCTTGGTGTTCAGATAAGGTTAAGGTGAACCTCTTTAGAGCTTATTGTACTCCTCTATACTGCCCCCTTGTGGGTCAAGTTTAAGAAGGCGAGCCTCAAGAAGCTCCAGGTTGCATATAATGACTGTCTGCGTATAATGCTTAGAAAACCAAGGTGGTGCAGTGCAAGTGAAATGTTTTGTAATGCACGAGTCAACACGTTCCATGCTCTCTTGAGAAATCTGATGTAGAAATCCATCTGTCGATTGAATGTTTCTCATAACTCGGTCATTATGCTGCTTTCAAATCTGTGTCTCAGTGCTGTACGATACCAGTCACCTCTGTGGAAACATTGGTACAACTGCCTTTTTTTATTTATATTTGAGTGTTGTATGTCTTTTAATAATGGACCAAGAGTCTCTTCAAATAAAAGCTGATCAAACTTGGAGGTGTGATAATGAAAAAGGCAGGCTAACCTTTCCTCTGCATTTGTCTTTGCTGATGATCTTCAGAGCATACTCCCTTCCGGTGGATCTCTCCACACACTCTCGGACCACGGCAAAGTTTCCGTCCCCTAAAGTCCTCCCCACTTTGTACCTCTCTGAGATGGACGCAGGGACAGAGAGGCACTCATCCACTAGCTCAGCTGAGGAGGAAAAAAGGTATGAAAAATAGCCCAGTCAATACTTTACAAAGTCTTTTAACAATATGTTATTATCAGTCAGAGTCCTACCTTCACTGCTGGGCCCATCTCCGTCATCCATTGAACTGCAAACCTTGGTAGAAGCTAAAGAGAGTGAAGAGCCACTGTGATGAGATCCCTGGAAAAGAAAGAGACAGCCATGTAATTGAGAATGAAAGGCACACTGATGCACGTGTCTTACAGACTGAAGAGAAGGCACAGCTTTTAAAGATGTGATGACAGCCAGTTTACACAAAGCATATGTGTACTAGTAGGTGTGGGGAAACATTATACCAACGTTCCCACCTGCATAAAGACTGGCATGTGGTTCCAAAACGCATTGAAATGAATATCCTTTGCCACACCCACGATACCAACCCAGACAGCCTTATGATTCATTAATGATGGTATCCCTGATAAATGGATTTCTCTCCTCGGTTGACTGTGCGATGCGGTCTCAAAACGTGTTTGTTCTCCCCAGATCTATGATAATCACAGGGAAGATGTGCTGCTGCTATTTGGATTAAATTGTATTCAAAAGGTAGCTCTAAAGCGCCATTATACATGAACAAAAACAATGCGTATAGGAGGGACCTCAAGGTTTGGGGGATTCGGGACATGTTGTGTTTGAGATTATATTTACATCTGTACCTGTGTACTCAAACCTGAGAAACCTGTAACTATATTTTTACAAAACATATAAAACTTGCAGTGTTACATAAACAAACAGCCAGAAAGATCATGTAAAGCTATTTTGAAGAATATAAACCCATGTATATATTAGTTTCTGTTTAATTCAGTGTACTGAAATATTATTCATTGATGAAGACAATTGTTGTACTCCTTTACCAAAGATTATCTGATAAAACATGTGACATAATATGAAATAAATCTTTAGGACATTAACTTATTTAAATGAAAATGTATGTGTTACCCGTCGTCTTCGAAGGCTAGCTGGACTTGTTGGAGACGGGCTAGGAGACTTCCCAGATCGAGGGGTGGACAGCTGACTGCCTGCCGTGCCATTAGCTGATTATAATTGGAAACAAACGATTAGTTTAGTAATGAAATACAGCAGCGTAAACCGAAATATACTTTAAGAACAGTCTGATAGACAGACACAAAGACACACTCACCTGAACCAGGGGATGATGGAGACTTGCTTCTGCGGGACATCCCACCGATTCTCGGGGAGGAGAGAGCATGTCCGGAGGGAAGCCGGCCGTATGATGCAGACTTTGCGACCAGGCACTCTATAAAAAGGAAAAATATAAAAACTGCTGGAGCGAAATGTTCCCCTCGAAACTAATACTAGGCTTTCATCCAATTTTAAGTCAGCTTGAGTTACTAAACGGGGAAGTTTGAAGTACTAGAAAGAGGAGTACTAAAAGTAGAGCAGCAAATAGTGCGGACAAACAGGTGTGTAGGTACTATACAACATTATTAATAAGGACAGCTTTCACAAACAAAGCATGAGTGATGACATCCTCTCTATTCTGACCTGCACGTTCATCACTCACAGACACTGTACCACAACTATAAACTTTCTGAATTTAATTTGGTTTCAAAGGAGGATGGCTTGAAAAAAAAGAAAAAGAACCTTCACAGTATGTGTACATAATCCAGCGCCTCCTACATTTGTGACGTTCTTTTCAGTTACAGTAAAGCTTTGTCACCCCCCCAAATGTCACACACACAGACAAGTGTAAATAATGTACCAGAGACAAAATGCACAATAAAGATGAATTGTTTGGCACATGTTTTCTTTAGTTTTAGATATTGCATTATGTGAATATAGTGAATTATTTAGCCTAGTAATCATGTAGTGAAAATCTTATAATGTGATAGCCGTGATCAAACCCTCATAAATTAAAGGACACTTACCACCCTCTTGCAAATTGAAGTCATCCTGATAGCGGAACTTCTCAGGGCCACAGGCAAAAAAGATATCATCGTCCCCAAAAAAGTCCTGAAGGCAGGAGACCTGGTGAAGATGGAGATTCATTCTCTTAGTAACAGAAAAGACTCAAGTTTGACATGTAATGTGTACTTTCCAGTGATACTGCACTGTATTAACTCCAGAGACAGAACTGTTTTCCTGATTTACCCGACACATAGAGTAAGTGATTGGAATGAACTGCTCTTACTGAAGACAACGACCATCCGACACAGAAACCCCCCCAAGAGGGATCCAAGCATATAAACACAGGAATTCCGGACTATTCATCAAAAAATTGTTCCTCGAATCAAGCATGTTCTTTATTAGATAACTAGAGACCCGAATCTGTTAACAGGGGTAGACATTAAGGGTAAAATGCCACTGGCCCTCCGGGCCGGTGGAATTGTCTTATCACTGGCCCCACCATTGTAACCACTGGCCCGGAGCATTCATCCAAAGAAAATCGACTTATAATGAAGAAAATGAACACATTTGTTGCAGTAGTAATTTATGCACAAACTACATTACTACTTGTACTACAACATTTGAATCATCAGTTCTTCTTCATTTCCTCAATTGTTCATATTTGGTTTATTAAAATAATGATATTGTGGTCATTGTTAAAAAATGACAGCTATTATTATGAGTATTATTATTTGTATAATGCGCTTTCTGCCTTCCTGTCATTAGGAGTTAGAAATGTAATGGCTATGTAATAGATTAGATTAGAAGCTTCATTATCCTAAACTGCTGGGACATTTCCCTAAAGCCAATACCTTTTATATTTTCTACTCTTCACTTACTTGTCAGCATAGGTCGGCATTGATGTATAGAGCCGACAGAAGACCTTGTTTGTATTGGCATCATATTGAGAGGTGCAGTGACGTGTCCTAAAACCAGGAAGTATAAGCTGCTGGTTTCCTCGACAAAAATCTATGGGATTTCTCCACAGGGTTTTGGAAAATAGCTGGGAATAAGGTCTGTGGAAAACGAACCTGTTTGATAAATGCACGTTTTGTTCAGCCGGATAATCTCCACATGTCTATCCTACTTTTATA
>NW_011359122.1:1755452-1757041 GCF_000735185.1 Notothenia coriiceps | reverse complement strand
TAGATTATAAAAAGGTTTTTAGGAAGCGTCACTGCACTAGAAGCCAACTCCATCGATCAAGCTGGCTGAAACGTTCTCTCCCTCTTCTTCTCATACTCCCTGTCACTCTCCTTTAACTCCTCCGGTGACTTTCTTTTATTTGAAGATTGTTTTTTGCCCGGCGCTTGGCCGGTTACCGCTGGTATTAAAAACATTAATGGCGAATGGTTAGGTGGTGCGATAGTCTGTAGTGAAGGAGTCGCTCCCGCTCACGGGAGCCTGCTCGCGCTCCGCTCCGCAGCAAACAGCTGTTTGCTTTTCACCCAACAACGACAACCGCCTCACGAAACGCTATGTTGTAACGTTAATAAACGAAACAATTTAACTAAATTGCTAGTCAAAATACCAATACCACAGGACAATTCTTTTTTTTTTTAAAGCAATATTTTTTGTGGCCCGAGCGGGCAAGTGGAAAGTACGTTATGCTGGCCCGGGGTGTCTAAATAGTGCTTCCGGGCCCATGCAAGCCAATTATAAATGTCGAGCCTGGTTTATAGTGGCCTAGAATTATCATAATCCACCCAAAATAACCAAAAACTTCTTTTAAAGGTCCCTGTCATGGCCTTTCTACTGATTATATTCCCACTTGTTGAGGGTCTACTAGAATAGATTTACATTGTTCAATGTTCCAAACTCCACATTTGGTGTTCTCATACAGCATCTTCTGTATTAGTATGTGTATTCACTCTCTGTCCTGAACGGCGTTGTTAGAGCTCCTGCCCCGCCCCCCCCCTCCCTATGAGCCCACTGTGGCTCTGATTGGTCACCTTGCCCACTATGTTGATGAGGTCGCACTACCTTGTACAGCCGGAACATCAGTTTTTTTTTGTTAGCAACCCAGGAAATTGACACCAGTAATGTGCAAACGGATGAGAATGCGCGTGGGTTCCTGGGTTGCCGTGTTGGCGGGACGTTGCGGCGGCTCGCTGACTGCGAGTAGCGGACAGTGTGAGCTCTGGGTTTCATTTCCTGCTTGCTGCGTGGGGTCTGTGAGACATCGCGAAGTTTGACGTGGGAAGACGGGGGGGTGCTGAGGGGGCTGCGGCCCCCATCTGGTGAGTCCCACTTAGGCACCCGCACCCCCAAACGTTGGCGCAGCCTTACAGTGTAAGAGCGCCACAGTTTCGCCTTGCAAGGTTTCCCACTAGGCACCCCACCCCCAGCGCGTCACAGTTTCGCTCGCCCATCGCAAGAAACACAAAGCAACTTGCCACAGGCCTCGATCACCGCGTTAACATGTAATCACCAAAAATGTAACCAAAATCACCTGGTGAATCCATTATCAAAAACCACATATACATGAGAAGAGATGCGGTGTGATGTCGAGCAATACCACCAGCGATTTTGGCCACCTTGGTATGTCACGTCACGTACCCAGGAAGAAAAAGAGAGATATCTTCCCTGAGTTGTTCAGTTCTGGGCGCCAGAGGCATAGGACAGGTGATATGGTTCTGTCATGAGTGTAAGAGTGGGGACACCAGCTGCCTTGAACCATGGTCGACAATCAGACGCTCTAAATGTAGACGCTGCATCACCAGCACAGCCCAAGC
>NW_011359122.1:1754750-1755407 GCF_000735185.1 Notothenia coriiceps | reverse complement strand
GTTACTTTGATAACCATTAATCTGCCTTCACATGTTGACCATTTCTGGATCTTCTCGGGGATTCTTCAAGGTCCCGCCAAAAATTATTGTGAGCGTCATTGCGGGCACAGCGCTCCAGCTGCACCGTTTCAGGATCCCAGCATCTGCACCTGATGTAAACGCACGAATGGCGCGCACACAGCAGCAGGAGCTCAGACAGCGAAAACTGTTTAATTTTGAACGTGTCTGAGAGCTCATATGAGGCTGAAGGATCGGTTTATGTTGTATCTGTTAGAAGTTTAGAATTAGGTGGGTGCAATATGGCGGATGCAGTCACGGTCATGTAGCCAGTTGGGTGACTGGGAGCTAAAAATCATCCCAGGACTCTCGGACCGGCCCCACTTCGGACCACTGTAATTGTCAACGGGGCGTAGTGGGGGATGTGCTAGTGACTTATGCCGACGGTCCCACTTCGGTACCGGCCCATCGGACGCCACTGCACCCAGCCCAGCCCACGTAAACTGTCAACTCGGGGGAGCCTCGCTGCGGGGAAACGGTGGGACCTAGGTGTTCCCGATCGGGAGTGGGAATAATAATATAATCCGTGCATTTTATCCAATTAATTTCCCCAACATTGTGGTAAAAAAAAACCACGTTTAATCCATTTTGTGTACTACA
>NW_011359122.1:1732455-1754720 GCF_000735185.1 Notothenia coriiceps | reverse complement strand
TTTGTTTTCTCATCAGGAAATGCAGACCGGCTCAAACAAACGATTTTTAAATCATCATCCTCACGATCATTGAATGTATCATATGTTCGCCGAATTGACATGAAAGCACTAATAAATGTAGTTTCATCCACTTGAGTTTACAACTACAAAAATAATCAATTTGTTTTTATATCACATCCTACGGGAGGAAATTCAGCAGCTCTCACTACCGATTTTTAATCCTAATTTAATCATCATCTTCACCACGATCATTTATGTTTATGTTCGCCGAATTTACATGAAAGCACTGACAAATATGAATATACTGTAGTCAACTTCATTAAAACGTTATTAACGTGCTTAAACTCAGTAATTCACAATTTCTACGCATGACAACACACTTTGTCCGTGTTTGGCTCTCTCGCCGCACAGTGAAGTGTTCCCGCATTGACGTCACTTCCGGCTTCCCCCAAAACTTCAAAATGAGTCGAAGGAATTTCCCCACGATGTTCGAAATTATTGATATTTATCGGAACGGTATCGCACCTTCTTTTTTAAACTGACGGTTCGAGATGACTAGTAGCCCAATATTTCATTGCACAACAGTTGTTGGGATGCTGTCACAGGCTCTTTAAAGGTGTACTATATTGATTCAGTCTGTGTTTCACTAAGCTGAAAGTTAAAATAAGTGCATCAAATATGTGACTTATAGGGAATAAAGTGGCAAAATTAATCATTCTACATTAACTATAATACGACTGGACAATGTCTTTACATTATACACTTCCCGGACAATTTAAATTCCAGTTAGTAACGATTTTCTGTTATAAATTTGGCACAAGAGTGTAACAGTTAATACTGTGGGGAGCAACGGATAGCAAGCTGTGCCCAGCATGCTGTTCAGCACTGAGACACATAAAACACACCAGGCCAGCAGCAAAGTGCAAACATTTATACAGATAGTATCCTTCTATCTAAGATTGATATTAAAGTGACATGTCCGCCGCTGGAAAAACTGATAAGTCGTCTTTAATTAAATGTATTATGTCTACAAATGTCACATTACTGTATGAGGTTAGTTTAAAGCAATAATATTAAGTTGAACCTAATTTTCTTTTACTTATTATTATTGCTTTCAACTAACCTTATAATTGTAATATTGAGAGTATATCAAGTTGGATTAGATTGGATTGGATTATAAAGTTATGTAAAATCTGTTGACAAAACACATTTAATTAAAGTTAACGTTTCAGTTTTTTCAGTGTTTTAGCACGTTCACTAATACTCACACACACACACACACACACACACACACACACACACACACACACACACACACACACACACACACACACACACACACAGGGTCCCTTACCTAGCCATCCCGAGCTGGAGTTGGGCGCACACATGTCTGTCTCTGCGCTGGGCAGCACAAAGCCCACCACGAACACCTCCACCCCGTCTGACATGAGCGCCAGCCCGAGCACCAGGAACAGCTGCCACTGGAACCTCCCGTGGCCACACTCCTGGATGATCAGCTCGTATTGTTGGGCCAGCTCCTCCTCATCCGCCTGCCTCTCCTCCTCCAGACCCTTGCGGTCCCTTGAGGCGTCAGACATGGGTTGTCCCAGTGCCACCTGGCCCTCCTTCTGCTTCCTATCCGAGGGGATCCCCTGGTACTCGCCCTCATAGATCTCATCCTCGTCATCGTGGCCCTCTGTAGCATCGCTGGAGCCCTCCTCGTTGTCATGGTTGCCCTCTCCGCCCTGCCTCGGCGGGTTCCGGTAGAAATCCTCATCTTCGTCCTCGTCGTCCTCGAATCGGCTGTAGTTGTGGTGGGACGAGTACCCGTCTGTGGCGCGGTCCACCACCTTGTTGACTTTCTTTTTTGCATGCCGCTTGGCCTCCTTGACAATGTCCTTGGCCCCCTTGGACAGGGAAGTCCTGTTATTGTAAGTTTCCTCCATTCTGGCTCCACCAGCAGGTCTGCACGGGGTTCAGGGGATACTTAGAAGTAGAATAAGGAGGGAAGAGGAGTGAGTTTACGCTGGCGGCGGAATTTGCTGGAACGGTGAGATCAGTGGGTGTTGAGATGCAGCCGGGATGAAAACTCTTGAGTCCGCAGTCACCACAGGAGATAACCCACAATGGCTGTGGCAGTCATCGGCCAGGCTGAGAGAGATGAGGCAAGAGACAGACAGATAAAAAATAGAGAAAGCAAACAGGAGGAAGGACAGAGAAGAGAGAAAAGAGGGAGATGTTTATCAGATAGTGCTGGTAACTCATGTCTCCCTTTCATAACTATTCCAGTCTAACAGGTGACACCCCACTGACAGCACTCCCCTCTTTAATCAGTCCCTCACCATTCTCCCAGGCCGTTTAATCATTACGAGTGATGTGTGGAAAAAAAGCATTGGCTGAAGAGCCTTCAGTTTTTATTCAAAATGAATATTACATTTCCAGGGTCGCTCTCCCTTTTCTATATTTTATAAGTTGGACTTAAAGGGATGAGCATTTTAAACAGAGATGCTGAATCTGCTGACTCATGATCAGCTCTGAGAAACAGAGGCTAATAAACAAGGCTGTGCCAGAAATCAATTTGCCCCCAATAAAGAGCTGGTCTATTATAATGAGAGTGGCGAGCCAACCAGAACGGCACTGTCATATTTAATCCGTTCAAAGAAAGGAGAAATGGTCGTGAGTGGATACGTACTGTAGGTAAATGCACAATCAGACACATGCACATTGTACACACACAGCTGTTCTCTAAGGCCCCTGTTTTTGTACAGTCAGGTTTCTATAACACATAAAATAGGTAATGCATACTTGCAAAAAGGACACGTTAGAAAACACCCATGCAATTCACAAACAGTATGTGTGCACGATGGGGAAGCCCTTTCCCATCAAACCAGGCCTGTGCCGATGGGAGGGAGACCCCAGCATAAGAGTGTGAATGATGTAACATGATTTCATGTCAGTGTTCAAACTGTGATTCACAATTCATCATCACTTGCCTCCACAGGCTCACTTGGGAGACTTATTCTATAACATGTCACGACTCAAAGGCACAGCCATTATTAAAACAAACATGATTGTGAGATTTAGTCATTTAAATGATAGAACTCTTAAATTACTCATGTTTTATTTAACATCTCAAGATAAGAATGCATACTTAGGAGAAGGGTGGTGATGGTCCGAGCTGTCCAGTGTGTGTGCGTGTGCGTGTGCGTGTGCGTGTGTGTGTGTGTGTGGTTCCCGTGTGTCTAGGAGCTGCTCACCACCGCCTCTAATGAACACTGAAGCCTTGTCAGGAGGACACAAATCACAGAGCCAGCTCCAGCTCCCATAATGCAATTTTACTGGGTAAAATGACAATGCTGATTCAAGGTGACTCTCCTAATCCTTTTTGGCTTATTGGATGACTTATGTGCTTCTGAGCGCGCACTCCTTTACACATTGACTGGTAATTGTTAATACCTCCGTTGACACCTGTGCTGCCTCAGACATTGTCCTTAAGATGATTCATTAGCACAAATTACAAAGGGTTAAAATATGATAGAGGTTTGTTTTGTTCCTGTGAAATAATATCCAGTGCAGTCGATTGATATCCTGCATGAGTCATACAATAACAACAATTCTCAAAACAATTATTTTCTATTGACTGCATCTTCAAATAAAATTCATTTCAATGCCTACGTAGACATGAAATGAGGCTATTTATCATTTTGGGATCAGGTCACGTTGGCTATCACACATCATTTTCATCTAAAACTAGCAAGTGGGCTTACACACACCGGCAAAAAGGGGATACATCCTGTCTGTCAGATAATCAATGGAGTGTATAGTGAGCCGGCTGTCACTGGTGATGAAACTCAGACGACACCCGGGCACACAGCGTCCAACCTGCACCTGACCGCAGCTGACAAGACCCCGACAGCGCAGACAGCGAAGGCAACGTGAGCAATCACAATCAAAGTGGGTAAACTCTCCCAAACAGACTAATCTCCGTGTTGCTGTCTCTGAACCATTTCTTTCCTCTTGCATCTCCTTTAATGTTTGCTTCTCTTCAGAATCTCGTGTTTACATTGATGCCTGTAGGTCAGGACATTTTCATTTTTACATTTAACATCATCTGTTCATTTGCAAAAGCACTCCTTTCCAACTTACTGTCTACTCCCAAATAGTGACAAAACATCTAGTTGTAAATTCATAGTTGTAGATATATAATCTTTAAGTCATTACCTATATCCAATTTACACGATCAATACTGACCTTCAAAGTAACCAAACTCTCTTAACATTTGATTTTATGTTTTTTCTATTGATAAAAAAAACAACATGTTGATGTGGAATATGTATTGTAACATAAAGAAGCTGCAGCCATACATTGTCCTGCAGGGCAGAGAATAAAAGGATTTGATAAAGTGTGTGTATGTTGCTGTGAACCACAGGAGGATGGCTGAAAATAAGCCTTGCTCTGGTAACACCCCTGTCTGCATGATGGATAGCGGCCTTACTTTCCTTAAACCTCTTTAGAATACTAAAAAAACACTAGGTCAAGTATCACTTGGCCCCAAATTTCCCCATGCATGAACAAAAAGTCCACTAAAGGGAATAGAGTTACAAAAGAGTTTTGCACCATCCAAGTAAAAGCAAGTACATTTGATTTGAGAATCTTTTTAAATGTAAAGTGTGTGCTTGACCAACTCAGTACATTTTAACACACCTCTTCATTGCTTATCATAACTCATTAGCCAACATTTGGCACAGTATAAGCTGCTAATGAGCATTTCGAAAGAAACGTTTTGAATAATCACACTACATAAGATTTTCATGACACCCTTAGTCTGAAGAACTGTCAAAAAAAACAGAAAGGGCATCCCTAAGGCAATAGATTTGTCAAAAGGATGGGTGTCATTTTTTGTGCTGATTCACCTTGAGTCCAACAGTCATCAATGAGAAGGGTATGGGCTACTTGTTGGAATAATAAGTACACAATAAATTCAGGTCATGTAATTTAAGGTTGCTTGACCAGAAACACATTTTCTTTTTTTGCAAGAAATGTATGGATAATCCATAGTGCCTTTCTGGCTGGTTGCAATCCAGCAGTCCAGACATTGGCCCTTTCACAGTACCAAACAAAGATATAATAAAAAACAATGAGCACAGCTGAGGGCTTCCTATTTAATTTTATTTTTAACAATTATTACTTGTGCAATAAAATGGCAATTTTCTTCCCTATGCCAATTTTTAAATGTCATGTACATTGAACCCATTTGAGAGTTTCTTAGCTCGGAACCTCAAACACTTTCCATCTCCGTCAGGTTTGACTTGTCAGTGTCTTGCCCTTTCAGAGACATGCCTGGCACAGTGTCTTGGTGGCCGGTTTGTTCTATTAGCATCAGAAGGAGCAGGTCCAATCTCTAAGTGGGCAGAGCCGCATGTAATCCAATCAAAACGGTGAGCCCATGACCTCATCTGGAAGGCAGAGGCACAGCCAGCCTGGGACATCTTCGGTTAGGAGATTTCATCAAGCACTGATGCCATTACTGACTGAGTGGGGGGGGAGGACGAGGGAGAGGTGGAGGGGGTATCAAAAGTATTAATGAGGGAATAAATGGAGGCTTGGCAAAAGAACGTCTAAAGAGGAATAAAATGATAAGAAAATATATATTTTCAAAGAACCTAAACCTTTCACCTCTCACGAAGAGCCAGTGCTGGCCCCCCCACGATTGAATTTAAAAGCAGAGCTGACTGCAAGTTATGCTAATGTTACATCATACAGATTCACAAATCAGCTGCAGGAAGATGATGGCTGCCTCTCTTACCAAGCTAGTATTAGTTTCAATCACTTACGTGCCCATCCTGGCCAATGAGAGAGGATTTCCCCTATGTTTGTATTAATTTTGTCTCAATACTTAAATGAAAATAATAAAGGCCATATACTCTGGATACAAAGGACTGTATCTATTTAAAGTGTTCATCTGTACATTTGCACAGACTGAAAGAAAACACATTTTGGTGAAAACATGTCCCATCCCACTCTCAAGATTCATAAAGAGAAAATGGTGCCGTCTCTTCTGCTTTTTAGCATCAGGCTGATCTTCTTGGTAAACATATGGTCTCCCTGCCTTGACAGACCTCACTGCTGACACAATATAGTGCTTACATAGCAGATAAAAACATAATGTGCCACCACCACAGTCTGGTGCAGATCTTACACTTGGGGTTGCAGTGACGCAATAACACGATGAGGCCGGCCAGGCATGCAAGATGCAGCACATTTACCGGTGATTTCTTAGCATTTGGTCAAAACGTTTTATGTGATGCACAAATATACACAACTAGTGTGCATCACATAAAACGGTTTGACCAAATGCTAAGAAATCACCAGTAAATGTACACCTCACAAATTCTGGCAGACATGAGGATGGCAAGGGTTTTTTGGTGTGATGTAAACTATGTTTTTGGGTTTAGCTTGCCCCTAAAATAATGACTATTATCTGGTATTTCTCATTATGCCTGCACACTTAAATAACAACACTAAAATATGCAGACAGTTTGGTAAAGCTCTCATATCTGCTACATTGTCACTGGCTCAGTACATTGAGTCCTTTCTTCCTGTCAACTGTGAATCACTGGGAGAGAAAATGTCCTCCTCTTAAAAAAGCCTGTGCTGCCTAAACTTTAGGAGAACTAACAAATGTGGGTGCTTGAGATGGAGATGTCATTGAATGCAGATGAGGAGCATTTTGAATTACAATGAGATTCTTGGTTATCGTGGCAAAAAAAAACGACGATAAGAAGTGGGCACCAGGAATGAATTCTGCAACCTGCAATCACTGCTTACACTTTTCATTGATGGCCCCCGTCCGTGTTAACCCAGCAGGACTACTACAGCAGCCTTCAGAATGCAAACAAAGCACTTTGCCACGGATTTCCAGTTCAACGGTTGTGTGCTTATCAATCGCTCACTGCCTCTTGAGGTGCAATTCACGGATGAGTCAGTTGCCTGCTCCCGCATCCTTTCCTCTTCTTGGCGGCAGTGCAGAGTGCTTTAACTGCCCCAGGGCTGGTGGCTGGATGGCACTACAGCATGCACAGTCAACAGCCAACAACTCAACACTCTGCTCGTGGCAAGGATTTCACTATAAACATGCTGGTAAATTTAAAAAAAAAATGGGTAAACTATGAGCTCCATTCAGTGATTATACTAGCCCAAATTGCCACCTGAAGGTTACAAACAACATTTCAAATAGGAAATTAACTTACAGACAAAATTATTGTAGTTAAATTAGTTAGATATTTTAAGGAATTTGTGTCAACCTTTATTGCTACATTGCTACATTTTACAATTAAAAGGGTACAGAAACTGGAATTTAAACTCCACTACATCCCTAATGTATATGGGGCAGTTTTTTGCTTGCTTGGATGTTGCTTGCTTTCCTAATGATGCCAATTTCTCTACTTTTGCAGGAGGCATATGGACTCAGTTTAGTGCTCCCTCTGAGAAAAAAACAACACATGCCTGGAAACTATGCCAACTTTTAACAAAATATTCACAAACTTATAAATAAATAATGAGGCGTAGTCCCAGTTTAGATGTTAGTTATAGATATCATAAGAAATAAGGCAACAACCTAAAAAAACGACTTGTAAGTCCTAATGAAGCTGATCATAAAACAGTTTTATTGAAAATACTCGATTTAACTCGGAAACACAGTCAGCATCTTTTTTAAGGGGAAAAGTAATCATTTCTTACCGTAATTTATGGCGAGAAGAGAGAACTGGGCAGGTAGTTACCCATTGCATCAGACTCTGCTTTCGTTTAATAGGAAAGAAAATCTCTTTTTTTGTTACTGTAAAATAGGATGAGAGGCAATTGCCAGCGCACGACAGTGAGGTTTTTTTTCTTCGCGATGCAGTCCTCCCTCGCTGCAGTACTTCGGGAAAGGAGAGAGCGAGAGAGGGAGAACGTGCGAGGGAGAGAGGGAGGGAGGGAGGGAGGGATGGAGAGAGGGAGACGGGGGGTGGAATCAATGATTGTACTTCATTGAGTGATGCAGGTAATTCCGTTTGATGGAACAATCTAGTTAGGTGACTGAATGACGTGGAACACTGCAACGCATGAATGCTAAAATAGATAGGACATTTCTGTTATTAAACAGGCAGTGTTTCGTCCATTCTACATGGAGGAAACAACAATTAATATAGGGTTGGGTTTGGGAACAACGTGTATACGCTACATTTTGCTTCAGGGAAAAAGTTGTTATTCTAGGCAAAAACTGCTGCGTAGTCGAAAAGTTTTCGCACCGTCAGTTTCATTAGAAATGTTTTGCAATTCAGTGTATTTAATCTTTAGTTTTATTAGCTGGTCATACCTGCTCTTAAATAAGTGGAGCTGTCTGAGACCTCACCATGATTTGCAGAGCCTGGAGACGCAGAACGTTGTATCTCAACCACTTGTTCTGTCCAGGTTTTGTCCGTGGTGCTGACCGGCACCAGCACCTGAACGTCTCATCGCGCCAAGTTTGGTAGCTGATGCCTTAAAGAACATTACACTTGTCTTGCACATTCGCCAGTTCTGAAAAAAACAAAAAACAGGTGCATCATATTTAAGTCCTTCCAGATTACACTAAATGAAATTCAAACATAAATTGTCTGCCCTTAAAATAAGGACTGTTTTATATTGTCACAAATATGTGCATAGCCAACATGACCTTGTTTTAATGGCATACAATAAAAACAAGGTCATATAATGATATAAAATAAAAACCTTGAGACTGATTTGAGACATCCTACTAAGACTACAGTATATCAACCTAAAACAGAGTAAGGCTTTGTATTAGTAATATGTAGCAAGTCTTGCCATAAACCAGAGAACGAATAATAATAAGAGACCTTAAGCCATGAGCCTGAATTCGGACACTTCAATAAAAAAATCTGTTGAAAAAAACATTATCTTTAGAAATACCTTTTATATATACAGTGGTTAGAGACCTTCTATCATCACAGGCCACAGGTGAATGTGTTGGTATGACTCCTGTATACATGTACAATTATTTGAATTAGTGTGCCACCCTTGCAATATTCTGAATTCATATAAAGTAGCCTATTTTGTATTTTACTCCATTGCATAATTTCACATCAAAGTAGCCTGTAAAGAAAGTAAAGTCGTTGTTTTTCATTTTTAACAGAGCAAAACACTCTTTTTAGGCCCAACAATATTGACTTATACTCTTGAGAAACACCACACAAATATTATACAATCCTGTAACAATAATTGCATAACCAAACACAGGCTCTAAGAGATAAGTAGGCTCTTTAGATGAAGTGTTTGACGGTTACTGCCTGTGTGCCTGCTCTGTCAAACCCTAACGCTTCTGAAACCTGTGAGTGGTTCCTGGAGGAAGAGAGGGTGCGAAAAAAAGGAGATGGCGGTCTGATGCAAGCACTGGGACATTCAGCCTTTCAGTATTCACATCATTAAAGCCTGCAAACTGCACCGGCGCAACCAGTGAGTCTCGGTCCGCTGGAGATATAACCACCAGCAAGCTCTTTGATGTATTACACTGCATCTATTCTGCTCCCTTATTCTCAATTTTAAAATGAAAACTAGATCTCGAGCACTCCATGTGAAAATGCTTAACATGTAGGACATACAGTAAACAGTGCAGCCTGGTTGTGCATTTGCTTACCGAGTATAAACACTGAAACATGGCTTTGACACTGGTTGTACATCATACTCACAACAAAGGATACTAAATAGGATTGTAAATGATGCATATAGTGTACACAAAGACCCACACAATACAAAAGCGTGCAATGGCACACACACACGCAAGTAAATAAATAAAAGGAAAGGCATCTATCTTTATCCTCTGAATTTGATGATTCACATAGCAGTGACCTAAGGCTTGGGACACTCTTTGCTTTTGATTCAGAGTTGGGAGACTAACACCCCTCAAGCCATAAGACTCCATTTACTACTGCTGGAGAGCTGAGGAGCACTTAGCTTAATGTACGGGACAGTAGAATGACCCTCACACAAACACACACACACACACACACACACACACACACACACACACACACACACACACACACACACACACACACACACACACACACACACACACACACATGCGCATGCCAAAATGTTCTCCCTCTCTTTTGTTGCAGGACTCTTTGTCATATAAACATGCACACAAGCAAGAAAGATGATCATGAATTTAAGTGTATTTTTATCATCGTAAATGGCACAATACGTTTGATATGCATGTCAAGCCTGCAGGATGGACATGTAAGAAGAATAGCTGTTGAGGTCATGAATTTACATGCCACAGTAAATGTATATTGGTGGTATGTAATAAAAAAAAGTAACCATGTTGGAATCCCATAAAGCTTGGCTGGCCGAACAACTTACACCTATGCCCGACAATCTATCGCATCTTAGCTGCATGTTAAAAAAGATATACTTTGTATTTATACAATGCAAGTATGTCCCCTACTGGATTTAGTTTTTTTTATCTCCTTTTTTAGTATGTACTCTTCTGCTGAGACGTGTAAATATAGTACCTGTGGTGCCAGCTTTCCTTAAGAAATGATAACAGGTGGAGGTATACTGGAGCGACTGCATGCTGCTTATCGTCATCCAGATTATAAGAAACGGATGTGGACACTGATGGTAATTGTTTCTGCCCTGTGTAGATAGAGGCTCGGGCTAACTGATTTAGTCTCCGTCTTTCCTCTTAGCCTCCACTGCTCCTCCGCACTAACATGGCTGACCACTTTATGATGGAGTCAGCATTTCTCAAACTATGGAATAAAGACAAAATATATGCATCCTTTTTGTCTCTTACCTGGTTTTTAATACTATCTTTGTGGGAACAATGCAGCCATGATGCATTTACAATTGTGGGCAAATTCAGTACACAAGCATTCCTAAAGCAAAACAAAAGGACACTGGTGTCACTGATAGAGAGATGTGATGGATTAGAGAGGCCCAAGGGGGAAGTCCTGGTCCATCAAAATGTAATGAAAAATAATTTGGAAACAGCAGGCAGCTATGAATAACACCAAGATGAGTTTTGGTAACATTGTGTTCAGTGAGAGGTCATCATTGTCTCATATGTGAGAAAAATGGGTTGATAACATTACGATTGATGATAGCACATTAGTTGTTGTCTTCAGGAGTTATGGCTGTCTGTAAACACGTCTGACTGAAAATCGATCAAGGGCAAGAAACAATTTTACACCAAGTCTATAATCTAGTTTCACAACTGGAACGCATAAGATACAATTACACAAAACAATATACAGGACTTTACACCTTTTGGGGGGATCAGTTAAATACAAAAATGCAGTGAAAAATACAGGGGAAAAGTATTGTAAGAAAAGTTTCCTCACAAAGTCCATTTGTACAGGTACTGACAATTATTTCCTATTTTCTGTTCTGTCTACCATTGCAAGGTCCTGAATAGTCTAGGTTCTCAAATGGGGGTACGCGGACCCTTAGGGGTACGTTCGAGTACAGCAGGGGGTACGTGAGATTTATTTTATGTTAATGAAAAAAACAACACAAGTAATGCATTTAAACAAACTACTAATAGTAGATTAACTACTTCATTCAAAAGTGTACAATGATTCTGGTTAATAAAATGGGAAAAATAAACGTGGTGCTCTCTTTTCCTCTCCCTCTCCTTACAGCCCGTCAGTATCAAAGGACACCTGAAGAATAAGCGTTGCTTGGCAACGGGGGTGTGGCCGCAAAGTATAGCCCAGCATTATCCATAGGCTATGTTTATATGAGGGGTCCAAATCCTGTCTGGCGGTCACAGGTATAAATGCTCATATATGTTTTTCTCTTCATTCCCCACGCCCCAAAATAAATAAATAAATATAAAATATAAAAGTAACAAAGTTTGAGCAGTGTGGGTTTTAAATTAATAGAGTTACACATATTTCAAAACGCGAAGTGTAATAACTGCAGGTGCCTCCCTGTCAGAATGACAAAGGACCTCAGTGAAGCTCAAGCCCATGTTTCTCACTACATTGTAAGAACAACTTATTAAAAAGATCAGTTCAATGCAACTAATGTATTCTTAGTGTTAGTGCATGATGTTAAAATTGGTTTGCCATGAATTTAGTGATGGATTGTAAACATTTGAAATGTAGCATTAAGTGTTTCTCAATTAGAAGGTTGTTGTTTTAATAAATCAGACTCTGATAGTGCAGCGCTGTACTGTACCTCTTTATATAGGCTTTTTGTCCCTAACAAATTGTTTTTGCGCTGTTCAGGGGGTACCTGGCTGACATTGTTTTTCAAAGGGGGTACATTATTGAAAAAAGTTTGAGAACCACTGGTCTAACGTACCTGAGCTATAATACCAGGGGGAAGAAAGTCAAATGCATCGTGATTATTGTCCTGGAACAGATTGAACGGGCTACGAGAGAAGAGTGTGAGCTGAATCCCATTTCACACACAAGCCTTGTGTGTTTCTGTTGTTGAAAGGGAGGGAGGTGAAATCTACAAAAAGGGATCTAAAGAAGAGTTTCAGGCAATAATACTTGCTTTAATCCAACCAATATCAACAGTATAGCTTATTACCTTTGTCTGGATCAAAAGAAAAACACTATACAGAGTGGGTAGACTATAGACATCTGTCTCTATTGTTTTTAAAATCAGTTCTAGTCTATTGTGTATTATTTCATCATTGTATGTCTAAATGTGGTTCAAAAGACCTGCTGATGAGTTCACGGACTGTATGTGATTTGTACTAATCATAACAGTGGATTTTTTACTTGATCATTTAATATTATTCATTTTAAATAAGCATATTATTTGATGGATAATTTGATAGACTGTAAATGTATTTATTTTCACATGAGGCAAAAAAAGGATGTGATTAATGGTACAAAACATTAAAAACGAACAAAAAAAGAGGTTAAGTAAACCAGACCAACAGTTGGCTTTTATGTCGTTCTTTTGAAGTAAGACAAAAACAAAGCCTTCCATAAAGCATAGACACACCTTGCAGTTGTCTGTGTCTAAACAGATGTTGTTGTAATGACTGAATAAAAGCAGGCAAGCATCAAAAAATGTGCAGTTTAACATCAACGGCACGATGAAAAACCAGAGCACCTAAAGCCAAGTTGATTTGGATGACAAAATAGTCACCCTAAAAGAGAAACTGTGATGAAAACATCACCAAAACCTTTCCAAACATGTGAATCATCTGCTCGAAAATGGAAATAAGTAATCTGTGAGAGCTACAGCTTCCTGTCATTCAACAGGAAACTTCCACTCCCCACAGAGCAGCAGGATTATCCTCTGTGCCTCACGCTTCTGGTTCAAATTCACAGCCTGCGTCAACAGTCAAGGCAGGTAATAATGAAATGTGTGTGGGTTTCTTTGCCAGGCGGTGCTTGCAAAATATGATCATTCTGTTTATTTATAATAAATATTTTATATGGAATGTTTCTGTTTGAGTCCTTTTCACGTTGAAACTGCTGTTTCTTAAAGGGGTAATTACTGCACATGTCACCAATGTCACAACTACACGTTCCCCCTTTCCAACGTCAGCCTGCAGGTCTCATGACAATGCTAACAGGACACCTTTGAAGAGTGAAGTACTCAGAGCCAGGTGGTGAGGAGGCTCCCGCCCAACAGTACTGTTAGCAGCTCTGCCACGGCTGAGAGCGACCATATGTCTATTCTCTCCAGAGAGTCCGTCTTAGTGCAGGACTGCCAAGCCGTGAGTCCTATCCCACATATGTGCCTTAATACTGTCAAGCACTGGGTCTTCAGGGGGTTGAGACATTGCTGTTATTCAGTTTTTGAACCATTGTTTACTCTGTGTTTGTCTTTGTTAACAACAGAGAAATGGCAACTGATAGTTTCACAGGGTGGTGGTATTCCCTCGAAAACTTAAACCCTCTTTGGAGTAAGCTTGCATCCTTGTGGCAATTTAATCAGTTAATCTTTATTCAGCACGCCAAGCTACTGTGATGATACACAGATGGAAACAATGCTTGCTCCCATAATATGTGATATCAATGGGCACTGATTTGAAGATGCCTAACATGTGTTTCAAACACCCTTATTGGATTGTGAATAATAAATGAATGAATGACAATCCTAGTTTTACACAACAATGTATAAAGAGGTATACCTTTACCATTATTTTTTTTTCATTGTTGTGAAATACTAGATCCTAGTTGTGTGTGTGAGTGTGTGTCTGTTGGCAATAGGCTACGAATCCTCCGAATATAAGACACAAAAAGTACCATATTACTGACTTAAGCTGGTGCTGGTACTGGATGTCACACTAATCGTTAACCAAATGCACTTTACTGTTAAAATCACAGAAAAAAGCTGAAGTGGACCTTTTTGTTTGTACTGTACTGGTTACAGCTGGGGGACTCAGCTCAGCGTTGTTCCGCTTACCGTTACCACGGAAACATTGTACCCAATGAGAGTCGATGTAGCAGGGTGCTGTCGGAACAGTAGCCAATCATAGAGTCTGTTGTTTAAGGGTCACTTGGTTTGAAATGGCAAAGCAAGCGTTTTCTAACTGACGGACTAACTTGGGAAACGGAGAAGTGTGGTAGACTGCAAATACATATAAAAAAGGTAACTTAAACATTTCCGAAAGTAGCGTAAATGTAAAACCTATTTGCTGGGTAACGTTAGGGTACTATTTACTATAGTTATACTTTGTATCAGCGATAATGCTAACTCACTTGCTCCATGAATTGTTTATCGAAAGCACCTTTTTTAAATATGTGACGTTTGCTTTACATTTTCTTACCCAACTTCGTAGCTAACAAATCATTGATGTGTCAGGTCAGTAACATAGACTTTATATTTAAAGGTCAGTCAGCAAGACATATCGTAACTTGCAGTAACTGTAGAGGAAGTTGCACTAGCACATAAGTCCTGTTTTGTAGGCTGATTTAAGATATGGTAAAGTGTGTTTAGTTGACATTACAGGTGAGAGTTTACATGTTGCCTACCAAACAACCACGTGATCCAGCAGCGTCTTCCTCCTCAGCTTCAAACAGTCTGAAAAGAGGGTTAGCTTGCAACCAAACCCTTCCTCCCACTTAGGGACCATCAATACATTGTCGTTGAATTACAATGTTAAACCAATGTTATTTTCAATACCTCCGTGCAAACTCGCCAACATTCGTGTAAATAATGCTAAAATAATTATGATAAATGTGCCTTATGTAGCACCCATTTTATATAAAAACACACTAAAATATAGTGGTAGAAGATCATTTCAGTTTCTTCCATCACATCTGACCCAGTGACTCACAAATCCGTGCATCATCGTATTACTACAACACCTTTTTTTCTTGGGTTTTAGTGCTAATTTTTCTTGAGAAACATTATAATTTTCCCTCTGTTTAAAAAAACCAAACACCTTTTTTGAACATATATTTGTAAAGTATTCAGAATAAAAGTCATTTAATAAAATATACAGCTATTTATTGTGAGTCATGCCATTGATAACTTGTGCTGATTTTTTTATTTTATTAAATTAACACATTCCATCTTTTTACATTTGTAAACATGTTTGTGTCTAGATGTCCTCAGACGAAGAGGAACCGACCAGTCCTGTTCTGCCAAAGGACTCTGATCGGGGGAGCTCGGTCTCCTCTGAGCTTCAGGTGGATAAAGAAAAACAAAAATGAATGTGCCTTTATGATTGTCACATCTCTCAGATCTGGGAAATATATCCCCAAATTGTTGATGATGACTTAAATATAATAATGTAATATAACCAATAGGAAAAATTGCTATGGAAATAAGATACAGACTGTAAATCCCTGTATTTATAGATAGATATAGTCATTTATGGACACTTGAGCCCAATTTTTCTTTATTAATTGTTTATGGATCAACAGGATGAGTATGAGGAGCTCCTCCGATATGCTGTGGTCACCACTAGGCCTGACAGACCCACCAGTTCTCACGTGCAGCGGTTAGGCACCTCCCATCTATCTGCAGAGGCTCGGTGTTCCCAGAGAAAAGATGACTCCAAATCAACGCGCCCAGCAGGTATCTTGGGTTCCCCTTGTATGTGGGGCACACACACACACACACACACACACACACACACACACACACACACACACACACACACACACACACACACACACACACACACACACACACACACACACACACACACACACACACACACACACAGACACAGACAGACACAGACACAGACACACACACACATGACACTACCCCCATCAAAGGATCAGCAGCTTGACATCGCAACATGGAATAGGTTGTGTTTATCAGCCTTGTATTTTCAGAATGTAACCCAAGATGCATAAGATAGCAGTCTGTCAGATTTTACCCCCTTGGAGGTTTAGTGCTTTAACTGTCATGGAGTAGTGCACTGGGATGTAGAGAGCAGACGGCCGATTGGTAATGATCTCCTGGCTCTCTGCCCGCACTGCTCTTTAGAGTGCAGGCTTTCTCTTCCCCCTGCAGGATTTAATTAAGATATTGACTTAAATGCATTCCTGGACGAGGAGCCATGCTCATCTTATTCAGCATTCTCACCATCACCTTTTTTGTTCTTGAACCGTCTTTCAGGCTTTCACATTTTAACTTTGAATTTCACTCACTTTTTCCAGGTTAAAAATGTATTCAAGCAACATTCCCTCTTTAAGTATTTACCATTGCACCTTCCTCTCTCTTCCTTGTCTGTTGTCAGATACTGCGACTCAAGCTACAGATGGAACTCGTTCGAGCAGGAGTGTGAGGTCAACACAGGTCTCCCCCTTAATTGTTGAACCCTCCACACACTCAAGTGCCTCTCAGGGTAAATTTAATAAAATAACCAAAACGGTTGGGCCCGATTTTATATTAATTTATCTTGATATAACGTACGTTTTTTAAATTCAAAGGTCACACAGTTGCAATATTTCGAATAATATCCTTTTTTTTTCTGCGTTTCTTTTGCCTTCCAGCTGAGGAGACGGCAGGACGGTCGTCTAGCAGGGCGTCGGTGCCCTCTCACGCTGCCTCAGAGAGGGGACCGACGGTGTCTGAGGGGTCCGGGTCAAACAGCCCAGACCCCCTCGAGTCTGCTGTGACAGAAATGTTTATCTCGGAGGAAAACATGAGCAAGATGGAGAACATTCTTGATACGTGGAGCAACAACCTGAAGGTTAGTGTGCTCTCTCATACTGTAGCACTGTCCCTACACACTCAATCAATGTAATGGCCCTCATTGGCTGACTGCTTGAGAGCGGACCATAGATAACGGCGCAGGGCTATATATAGGGCTCTCACAATGCTGAATAATAATAATTGCGACAGTGTGTTTTAGCAGTTTGCAGCAGAGTCGAAGCAAGCTGGCGGGTTTGTTCTTGATGTACTGAAATGAGAATTCAAGTTATGCATAATATGAAAATCTATGGTACAACAGAGTATTATTTAAACTTGTATCAGAGCAATCTAGAAGCAGTTTGCGTTTATGCAGTTTGTCACATAGATGTTTTAGTTTAACAGAGGTTCATTTACACAACCTAAAATAAGTAATACTGGAAATTACTCAAACGCTTTGATTTTGTTTATTTGTCACCAACACAGTTAGTTTCAGAGTATATCTAATGATAAATAATGTACTGGTTTGAGCAACTGAAATCTGCATGCATGTATTCAGCTTATATTGATATTTCCCACACTCATGCAATGAGACCGTTTGACTGAGATAGATTAAATGTCAGTAATACTGTGGGCAATTTACATAAGTGATGGTGAGGAGGAGGTCAGAGATTATAAAGGGAATGTAAAGTCCCAGAAAGGCTTACTGAATACCATGACAGCTCTTCTTTTCATGGCACCAGTGACCTTTTTATTGTGTCTCCCAGTGGAGTGGGTTTTGGACGAGGTGAGTTCCTGGACATGGGAAGTTGAGACTCTTTCAGTTTTCTTGACTCACAGATTGTGTTGTCTGCTGTTTCACCTTCGGGATAAGCCACACAACTTGACATTTGTGGACAATAATAAATAATCCTTATAGCGCTTTTTTCAATGACTCTCAAAGCGCTCCTTACAAATACACATTACACACACATAATGGTCATGTACTGTGGACAATACCCACAGGAGCAAATTCAGGTGAAGTGTCTTGCCCAAGGACACAACGGCTTTACAGACGCAGCGGCGGCGGGTTTCGCCCACTTGATCTGATAATCAATGCACAGCGCACTGCGCCACACCGCCCATCTTCACACCTCGAAGTAATCAAGGCGCTTTACAAGTACACATTGATATCATACATGTACTGTGGACAATACCCACAGGAGCCAATTCGGGTGAAGTGTCTTGCCCAAGGACACTACGGCCTGACGCAGTGGAGGCGGGTTTTGAACTGGAGTTCCCCAACGCCCCCTTGATCTGATGATCAAACGCACAGCCCACTGCGCCACCCCGCCCCATGAGCGGATGTTGATTATGTTTGACCGTGTAGAGATTGGTAGACAAGTGTTAACTGCTCATGCTACATAACTTAAACATCCCCGGTTTCATTTCAAACATGAGATCTTTGTTGCATGTCATAATATCTCTCCCTTACTAGACTTATGTGTACACTAAAGGCAAAATAATAAAGTGTTGTAAGCATGTAGATATTTAGCTTAGGTCAAATGATTTGCTTCTCGAGCCAAATGTACTATACATTTCTGTTTTATGGTGTTTTAGGGGCTGCATGTTTGTGGTAGCCTCTTCTTGACCTCTGTAAGGCACACCTGTCAATCTAATTTGAAAAGGATTTAAGACATGCCGTGTCCATATTGACTCAATCTGGGTAATGAACACATTGTGACTGTCCCACCCTTTATTTCCTAATTAGTCAAATGTGCTGACGGAGCTCAGGAAGTGGAAGCTGGCCTTCATGGAGAAACACAAGCTGGAGATAAGGAAGGAGAAGGAGAGGTATGAAGCCCAGTCAGCTGGCCTGAGATCAGAGATAGACGGCCTGAAGGGACTGCTACACACCTACGAGACCTCCAACCAGAGGAAAGACGAGGTGACTTTATTTTCTTTCTCCTGTAGATAATGTGCTGGTGGGTTGAATATGGATTCAGTATCAGACTAAGATGTTACCTTCTGGTTGCAGGACTGGGTGAGCTTATTCCATGTCTAAACCATCAGCTCTCTTTGTTATTGCACATCATGTCTCTAATTCTTATGTGCATTAAGAACTTGAGAGAAGTTCTGGTGACAACTTTTTCCTCCTTTTAGACTGACAAGTCTGATGCTTCCTCCCTCAGGTGATTGTGAACCTGAGCCAGGTGCTGGAGAGACAAAAAGAAAAGCATGAAAAAATGAGGGCCTTCACCCACTGGAGACTGAAGCTCAGTGAGGCCAAAGAGGAGGTAAACTGATGCCCTTGTGATGCTTCCTACAGGCTTTTAGTTCAACATTAAAGTAACGTGTGTTTGTTGCATCACATGAGCATCACATCTCAACATCTTATGATCGTCTATGAAGCCTGATTAAAATGCTCACTTTAGGGTATGGTCTGTGGTGTTTGTCAGGTTTAATCACAAAGTTAAAACATTTTTTCGTTGTGTCTTTTTTTATACATGTTTTTTTAGGGAAATACATGTCAAATGATTGGTAGTAAATGTATCCTAAAATTGCTAGATTACTGTTAATGCAGTTTAATGGTTTATGCTAATGATAACTCTCTGCATGAGTTACCGAGCCATGCATCACTATGTCACCGCACACTGAACATGCATATGCCATATTTTTCACTAATATTCCCTCTCACAAAATGTACACACGTGTGATTCTGTACATGCACTGATGAGCAAGATGTTCCCTCTCACACCATAATGTTATCAAACAAACAAATGCGTTACATTTTCTACATTTACAAAATAGCTGTTTATGCCATTTCTTTAAAAAGCTAAATATACTGGAGGACATCCTTTTGGTCCAAACCATTGCCCAGAAGCGCCACAAGAGAGAATGTACCGCACCTGCACAAGAAGGAATTATGGGTGTGATTATTTCCGTGTGAATATTTTCATGGTGTTGTGGTTCCCTGCTAGGCTCATGCTGCTCGGGTAGCCCAGCAGCACTACAATCTGCAGCTGAAGAAGAAGGTGTGGTTCGGCTGGCAGACCCTGATCCAGAAACACTGGAAGGTCAAGGTGGAGCGGGCCTGTCGCGCGCGGGCAGAAGAGGTGTGCACCCGCTTGTCTGCAGAGTACGAGGCCAAGCTGGCAGAGGTAAATACGCAAGTTTCAAGGCTTTATCGTCATTTGCACATTAGCCACATTGTAGATATGGCAATGAAGAACTTAGGTCACAGGCTCTTTCAACAGTGCAACATTATGTCTAGAACAAATAAAACAGATAAAATAGTGCAAGAGAATGTTTTGAGATGTGCAAGTAAATACACAAAAAAAAAATAGTGCAAGAAGAGTCTACAGTGTTTCCCATACATTGATTTATTTGTGGCGGGNGGGCCGCCACAATTAAATATCGTCCGCCACAAATGGATCTCATTTATAAAAAAAAAAAAAAAGTATTATTATTAACATATATATATATATTATTTTTTTTATCTTTTTTTTGGTGGTGGTGGTGGTCTAATCATGGATAGTGAGGTGGGCTGATGATCGGAAGGTTGCGAGTTCAAATCCTGCCTGGAACACCACTACTAGTGTGCCCTTGAGCAAGGCACTTAGCCCTCGGTTACTCCAGGGAGAATGTCCCTGTAATTGGTCATTGTAAGTCGCTTCGGAATAAGGCGTCTGCTAAATGCCTAAATTGTAAATTATATTTTTGGGAGAATAAACCCCACAGATCCTCAACTCCGGTGTGTTTCACTCATTAACAACGCAACACAGAGCAACAAGAACGTTGTCTACAGCAGCCATGAACTCGCATGTATTTCGTGGGTGTGTGTGTGTGGTGTGTGTGTGGGTGTGTGTTGTGTGCTGCTGTGTGTTGTGTGTGTTTGCGTGTTGTGGTGTGATAAAAGGGGGCGTCTGGCACCACGGCAGGGACCAGCGAGGTGACTGGGACCTCTCCAAGTAGCAGTCCACACTCCATATTTTTTAGAGTTCTGTCAGCGGACTTGACCAGCGACCCTACGGCTCACAGTCCACGACTGAGGACAGACACATTTCAACTATAGGATCCAGTAGATGGCTAAACCCATGCCCTATTATGACTGTATTGTGTCGTTCTTTACTCTAACACCCTCTCCTAACTTGACAGGAGAACTTGATAAAAACATTTTGCATCATATAAAATATGTCTTAGAGACTGGATTTAGACCTCTCATCTTTCTAACTAAGACCAACATGCTGTTAACAATAGAGTGTATGTTTGAAGCTACACGGCAAAGGATTTTATGTTTTCTCTTGTTTTTTACGATGGTTCAAATTAGTATCGGAATAGTAATTCAAGCAATATCACTAACGTTTAATTTTTGTTTTTTTTTTTTTTTCGTTATGTTAAGGAGCGGCAGCGACGGGCCTGAAGAGATTCTGCCTTTTGGTCCTTTTCGTTTCATCAGCTAACGGCATCCGTTGAAACAGGCCTATATGGCCAGGCTAATTGACGACTTCCAGTGCGGATCATTAGGACCCTGACTAGTCTTTGTTGTAAATCGAACCTGCAGCTCCGCCCTCCATTGCTCTTACCGTCATTGTCCAAATTGTCTTCACGCGTTCTGCCGAAGCTCATGACTCAGCCCGTCAACTCTCAGAGGAACTTGAAGTGCTGAGGGGGGGGCGGTGGGCTAACGGGTCTGATAAGCATGCCAGCTGACACACACACAACACACACACACACCACAACCACACACACACACACACACACACGACACACACACACACACACCAAACAGTTTCCGTATCTTCAAGGCACACACGACATGTTTTTATCTGCCACATGCTGGCGATCGAACCAACAACCTTCTGTTTGGAGGCGACCGCACTCCCTCACAGCCACGTCGCCCTCCAAGTGGGACTTAAAATTACTCCTCAGAAAAACATTGGTTTGGGGTTCAAAAGAAGCTAAACAGGTGAACAACTGATGCAGCGTTCATGTGAGAACCACGTCAGGTTAGGTGAGAACACGTCGAGTCATGTTCACTGTAGGGCTCAGGCGCAGTGTTGTTTGACCTATCGCCCATCCCACCTTAAGTGTTCTTGTTTTGCTATCTAATATTATTGATGTTAGTTTACGTGAGTTCAATGTGAAGGCATTGCGCTTTGTTAGCATTA
>NW_011359122.1:1731414-1732410 GCF_000735185.1 Notothenia coriiceps | reverse complement strand
TGATTTATGGGGGTGCGGTGCCCCCACAAATAGAATCAAATTCTGTGGGAAACACTGGTCTATATACAAGTCAGGGCCCGGAAGCACTATTTAGACACCCCGTGCCAGCATAACGTACTTTCCACTTGTCTGCTCCGGCCATTAAAAATATTGCTTTAAAAAAATAACTGGTCCTGTGGTGTTGGTATTTTGACTAGCAATTTTGTTAAATTGTTTCGTTTATTAACGCTACAACATAGCGTTTCGTGAGGCAGTTGTCCCGTGTGGGAGCGCGCTCGTTCACTACAGACTTTCTCGCCACCTAACCATTCGCCAAAATGTTTTTAATACCAGCGGTAACTGGCCAAGCGCCGGGCAAAAAACAATCTTCAAATAAAAGAATGTCACCGGAGGAGTTCATGGAGAGTGAGAGGGAGCATGAGAAGAAGAAGGAGAGAAAGTTTCAGCCAGCTTGATCGATGGAGTTGGCTTCAATATGATGATATAAACAAGGTCTTTTGTCGGCTCTGTACATCGATGCCGACCTGTGCTGACAAGTAAGTGAAGAGTAGAAAATATAAGGTATAGTGGCTATAGGGAGTTAGCCGTTTAGGATAATGAAGGTTCTAATCTAATCTGTTACATAGGCATTACATTTCTACGGGAAGGCAGAAAGCGCATTATACAAATAATAATACTCATAATAATAGCACACATTTTTTAACAATGACCACAATATCTTTATTGTAATAAACCAAATATGAATAATTGAGGAAAATGAGGAAGAACTGATGATTCAAATGTTGTAGTACAAGTTGTAATGTAATTGCATAAATTACTATTGCAACAGATGCGTTCATTTTCTTCATGATTAGTCGATTTCTTTGGACGAATGCTCTTGGGCCAGTGGTTACAATGGTGGGGCCAGTGGTTACAATGTTGGGGCCAGTGGTTACAATGATGGGGCCAGTGGTTACAATGTTGGGGCCAGCGGTTACAATGGTGGGGCCAGTGGTT